>NW_021289224.1:0-2493 GCF_002162155.2 Triticum dicoccoides
TTTCCCGGGGCTCGAAGCTGTCTAAACCCTTGTCTTGTGTCGCGTCTCTCGATTCCGATCAACCCCTCTCAAGCTACTACATAGATGCGCTGGCCTTATGACTAAGTCCTTTTCACGAGGACATCTGCCGTGACGATTCCACGACAGTTGGCGCCCACCGTGGGGCTCGCGCACGGTGGTGTTGAGTTCTTAAAGGGAAATTTTTAAGGGATCGAGAAGTTTGCAATTCATCGGATGAAGAGGATTTAAGAAATTAGGGTTACGGTCTGTCCGCTGCCGCCGTCACACGATTTATTTAGCCAGTTTTCGAGAAGGTTATGGCCGACCGGATCAAGCAAGAGTCGGCACGGAAGAATCAACGACAACTCTAAAATTCTTCAATGGAGATCGGAGAAAAGTTTGTTTGTGCCGCCACGAACGATCTTTCAGTTTTTGTTCGATCTGCATTGGCTGTCAAAAGCGTGCTAGCAATCTACAGATGATTCTACCCGCATGTAATTGCCAATGAGAGTAGCCGACAGGGAGTCGAACAGGCGACTTGGAGCTGCTGACCTCGTCGCGCAAGTTGAAAAGCAGGCGTTTGGATCGGTTGTTGCGGTTTTGATCTGATTTGCAAAAAAAGTGTGTATGTGTGGGGGGGGGGGGAACCGTTAGTGGTCCGCTGCTGGCTCGTCCCTCTGCCCCGCTTCGCGAGGACTTCTCGTCGATCCGACAATCCGGCTGCTGCTGCTGCTATTAGCAATAGTTTGGCTCTCACATGTCCACAAACATATGATATTGTTTTAAAGGTGTGAGGCCACACCGAATTGAGCAAACCATGGCAAGCACGGTGCAGGCCATGAGAGAAAAGATCAAATCGGCACACTACGCTATATTCATTGCACACCATTGGCATCTTGCGACGCAGCTGCTGGCGCGTCTTGCCGC
This sequence comes from Triticum dicoccoides, assembly GCF_002162155.2. Lineage (NCBI taxonomy): Eukaryota > Viridiplantae > Streptophyta > Magnoliopsida > Poales > Poaceae > Triticum > Triticum dicoccoides. Next base: position 928 of record NW_021289224.1, read on the forward strand.
CTCTGCATGGCCGCGTTGACCCGGCCACAGCCGTGTTTCTCCGGCCCGCCTTGCGGGCCCGCCTCGTCCCTGAGCTGCTGCAGCTTGTGCCGCCTTCGAACCCTCATCGAGCCGCCCTCGGCAGCTGCCGCGGCGCATCTCTGCTGGCTCAACCTCGCCGTCGCCTCCGCCTATGCTCCGCCACAGGTTGCCCTTGCTTGACTCCACTTCAAGCCGGCCCGCGACCTCGCCGCGCGCATGTTTGATCGCGCCGGTCTCGCAGTCGCTTGTGCCGATATTCTAGAGCCGCCCCCGCGGCCTTACCGGCGGGCCAAGCAGCCCCGTCTTTGCGGTCTCCTCTGTTTTACGCTTACTCCATTGCTGTGAGCCGCCCGACACCTCCGCGCCGCCGCCAGGCTCTTGCGCCGGACGCCCTCCTCCACGCGGCTGTGATGCCATGATTTTCTCATGCTACTGTACAACCTCAATTGGTTGTGCTGTTGACCTACTGCTGGCCATATCCATGGATTACGCTCGAGAAGTTCAAAGCAATGATGTCACAAACACAGTACAAATGTGGAATCGATGGGCTGCTGCCGGTATTGTTTTTCTGTGTTAAACTGATATAAAGTTTTCGCCATACGGATCAAAGGTTTGCAGTATTAACTACACCCATGAGGAGCTATCAATCATCTGCTACCAAAAGCAAACGAGGACCAAAGAAAATGGTTTGACTGACCACGGCAAGATCATGCTGCAATAGTGCTATTCCATCAGGGCAATTATTCACTCCAAAAAAGGTGTTATACCATGGATATGGAGCACATGACGACACTGACATCCGTTTGTGCCATGCCGCTCAATGGAATCGGCCACAGACACACCGTCACGCACCGACTTATCCTCTGAAGTGTACGTCAGCACCATCACGCACCGGCGTCTGCGTCCGCTTACTGATGGAACAGGTGTGCATAAGTCGCCACCCGTGCAGCTTAATCTACATCAACCCACCGGAGCCGCGTTGAGCCGCCCTTGCCGCTTTGAGCCGCCGGTGTTATATTAAGTCGCCGGTTTGCCTGAGCCGCCGGAACTATATTGAGTCGCTGGTCTGTCTGAGCTACCTCTGTCGCGATAAACGGGTCATCCGTCGTCCAAATAAATCAGGTGATATTCATCCAAGTTTGTTTTATTAGCACATGCTATTTTTGTCAAAGAACAAATTTTTCTTTGCCTTGGTCTGCAATATTGTTTATGCAGGGCAATATTTATGACATATTATACCGCGGAGATGGAGGCATGCCAACATCTTTGGGCATAGACGGTCGTCATTACTTAACGGACTCCCGCACCGGCTCACAACGCCGTGGTCGTCTCCCTCGACCACACCGGCTTACAACAAGGAGGACAACTTGCCCGTCCGCACCGGCTTACAACGCCACGGCCGGTTTATCTGTCTGTGCCACCTCAGATGTTGCAGTCGTCTTTACCCACTAGTGCAGAACCGGCCTTTAGTGCCGGTTCGTAACGGCCTTTAGTGCCGGTTCTCCAACCGGCACTAAAGAGTGGGGACTAAAGGTGCCCCCCCCC
>NW_021289225.1:0-912 GCF_002162155.2 Triticum dicoccoides
GGGGTCGAGGCGGCGTCGGCGCGGCGTCCGGGCGGCGTCCGGGCGGCGAGGAGAGGGCGAGGGAGGGAGAGGGCGAGGGCGAGGGCGAGGGCGAGGGCAGCGGCGGCGGCGGCGGTGGATCGAGAGGGAGAGAACTGGCGAGGGGGATCGGGCGAAGGGGGGATCGGCCGAAGGGTTGCCACAATACTAATGGCGCACCTCACCGTGGTGCGCCATTAGCATGTCCATACTAATGGCGCACCTCACCGTGGTGCGCCATTAGTATTTTTTTTATTTCAACTCGAGCCAAAAGGTTATGTAGTACCAGAACCTATCTATGTCAAGCCCACTCTACTAGCTCGACTGGTTAGCAGCCAGTTCTCACACCAGGAGGTCCTGGGTTCGACTCCCAGGCTCCACAAATTTTTTTTTAGCATTTAAAAAGCTGTTTGATACTTATTTATGTTTAAATATGTTCAAACTTGTTTAAATAATAACAGTAATATTTTTTTATAAGACAGTAGCATTTAAAAAGCTGTTTGATACTAATTTTTTTTATAAGACGGTGCGCGGGGTGCGGGGGGTCGGCGGCGGCGGTTGAGTAGGGGAATCGAGGGTGCGGGGGGTCGGCGGCGGCGGCCGGTGGACTGGGAGGGTGCTCGGCGGCGAGGGGGGCCGGATCTGGCGAGGTGGGATAGCGATCGAGATGGAGGGGGATCGAGATCGAGTGTCCATGAAATTTAAAAATATTCATGATAGTTCAAAAAGTACCCATGAAATACAATCGAGAAATGAAGGCTACGATTTAAATACAATCGATCTTAGCTAGCTATCTGTTCACAATCTTCTTGCCCTTCTTTTTCACAAATGGAGTTCTTCTGTGGAACGGACGTCCTTTAGGTAGGGTGGTCCTGCTTCTTCTTGTGGTGTATG
>NW_021289226.1:0-1125 GCF_002162155.2 Triticum dicoccoides
TCTTCGACTCGAGTACCCCGCCTTCTTCCCGGAGGAACCCAAATCTCGGGACGAGATTCTTTTGAGTGGGGGTGAGTTGTCACACCCTAGCTAGTCATGCATTAGAGTGTTGCATCATGTTTACTCTTTCATCAGAAACTTGAAATGGGGATGACAGAACCCCCAGTCCCCTCTGAAACCAACTAGGGTTTACTAAAATAATTTTCAATGAACCTGAAATGCCCTTCTAAAATGCCCATCATTTTTGTCTTGGTTCAGAACCTCTGCCAAAAGTGGTGCACATTTTCCTAGGCCATCCTAGGGTTTTTGAATTAATTCATAAATATTTGAATTTGGGCATTTAAAATTATATAAAATATTTAAATGCTCAAATACCTCCAAACTAAAATGTTTCATGTTGGAAATAATCCAACTATGGACCAGGAGTGATTTGGTGATTTTTGAAGTTGCCTAGGTATTTTATTAAATTCAACAAAGTTGCAGATTTATTAAATAAAAACAGAAACAGAAAAAAGGGGAAAGCTTACCTGGCGCCTGCCCCGGCCCACCTGCCGGCCCAGCCCAGCACCGCTCCAGCGAGCTGCTTGCCGGCCAGGCAGGCAGGCAGGTGCCCGACGGCGACCGCAGCGTGCGCCACGCACCTGCTCGCCGCCTCGCCGCTCCCCTCGCCCGGTGACGTCGTGGATCAGCCTCCCTCGCTCCCCCGAACCCCCCAGACACCCCCTCTCCTCTCCAGCTCCTCCCCCTCGCGCTCCCCCGCCATGGCCGACGCCACCATCGCCGTGCCTTCGTCGTAGCCGTGCTCCCCGCCGCCCGTGCGTCCTCTCACCGTGTCTAGGAGCTCCGCCGCTGTCCACTTCATCGAGCAGCCGAGCCCCGAGCGCTCGCAACGCCCGAGTCCACCGCAACGACCTCGCCCGAACCGTCGTCGCCGGAGATCCCCTTCAACGCCGTCATCGCTCCGGTCCATCTCCGGCCGCACCAAGGACTCCGTCGCACTCACTGTGAGCTTAGCCATCTTCCCCTCCCTTCCGTTCTTGCTCCCGAGCCGTGTAGCAACCTCCCGGAGCTCAACCGCACCCACCGCCGTGGAGCTCGTCGCCGACGTGCTCCCGGTCATCCTCC
>NW_021289227.1:0-992 GCF_002162155.2 Triticum dicoccoides
TTAAGCATGGTGCACTTAAACTATCAAGTAGTCATCATATTGAGCTAGCCAAACGTTCATAACGTCTGCATTTGCTCCTGCAATAGGTCCGTCACCTAGCGGTGCATTAAGGACATAATTCTTCTGTGCAGCAATGAGGATTTAACCTCAGATCACGGATCAAATCCGCAACATTGCTACTAACATTTTTCAACACAATTTTCTCTAGGAACATATCAAAATAAACACAGGGAAGCAACAACGCGAGCTATTGATCTACAACATGATTTGCAAAATACTACCAGGACTAAGTTCATGATAAATTTAAGTTCAATTTAATCATATTACTTAAGAACTCCCACTTAGATAGACATCCCTCTAATCCTCTAAGTGATCACGTGATCCAAATCAACTAAACCATGTCCGATCATCACGTGACATGGAGTAGTTTCATCGGTGAACATCATTATGTTGATCATATCTACTATATGATTCACGCTCAACCTTTCGGTCTCCGTGTTCCGAGGCCATATCTGCATATGCTAGGCTCGTCAAGTTTAACCTGAGTATTCTGCATGTGCAAAACTGGCTTGTACCCGTTGTAGATGGACGTAGAGCTTATCACACCCGATCATCACGTGGTGTCTGGGCACGACGAACTTTGGCAACGGTGCATACTCAGGGAGAACACTTCTTGATAATTTAGTGAGAGATCATCTTATAATGCTACCGTCAATCAAAGCAAGATAAGATGCATAAAAGGATAAACATCACATGCAATCAATATAAGTGATATGATATGGCCATCATCATCTTGTGCTTGTGATCTCCATCTCCGAAGCACCGTCATGATCACCATCGTCACCGGCGCGACACCTTGATCTCCATCGTAGCATCGTTGTCGTCTCGCCAATCTTATGCTTCCACGACTATCACTACCGTTTAGTAATAAAGTAAAGCATTACATCGTGATTGCATTGCATACAATAAAGCGACAACCATATGGCTCCTGC
>NW_021289228.1:0-881 GCF_002162155.2 Triticum dicoccoides
GGCGGCGGGTGCCCCGCGCGTGGGGCGACGGTGTGGAGGGGGGGTTCGGACGGCGGCGAGGGGCGCAGGGGGGGCGGAAAGGCGACGGCGATCCGGGGCGGTGGCGTGGTCGCCCCGATCTCGATCCAGATCGGGGGAGTGAGGGGAGAGTGGGGATCGGGAGTGGGCTAGGGTTTCCGTCGTGGGGGGATAAGGGGAGAGGGGTGGGGGCCGGCCGGGCCTGGTGGTGGCCCAGTTGGCCTGTGGTCAGCTGGGCCGAAGCCCAGGGGGTTTCTTTTCTTTTCTTTTTTTTTGTATTGTTTTCTGTTTTCTTTTTATTTATTTTCTTTTATGTTTTTTTATTTATCTATAAACACTTAGGCATTTAATAAAAATTTGTTTGTTGCATCATAATTACCCTTGTAATATTCGTCAACCACCGAACAATTTTATTTTAAATTTTGAAAACTTTTATTGTTTTCATCAATTTGAATTTTGAATTTGAACGGTTTCGAATTATTGCGAGGATAGCAACAGTAATCAGGATGACGTGCCATGATTAGCGTGGGATTACTGTAGCAAGATTATCCGGGCGTTACACGGGGCCCGCGCGGGCCCAGATCTCACCCCACGCCTCCCGAGCGCCGCCGCCAGCCCCGCTCGTCCCCGCCGCCGGCGCGCATCCGCCCCGCCGCCGGTGTGCGCCGCCGCCGCCTCCGCACCGCCGCCCGGCCCGGCCGCCGCCGTCGCGCGCCCGCAGGGCTCCCTCCGCCGCCCTGCCGGACTTCGTGAGGAGGATGGACAACGAGCTGAAGGACGCGAAGCTGACGGGGGCCATGCTCATCAGGGAGTTCCTGAAGCAGCGCGTTGTGCCACTTCAAGCTCACCCCCCGTCCTTTGTG
>NW_021289229.1:0-2106 GCF_002162155.2 Triticum dicoccoides
AAATTCCTCACACATGCACATCCTCAGGGGTAGTTCTTTTATATCTTGCAAACAAAGTCCTCAATATTGAGCACTTTCAATTGATATGTTTATCCCCGTTGAAAACTTAACCTATTTATCATCAATCACCAAAAAGGGGGAGATTGTAAGTGCATCTAGTGCCCCTTAGTGATTTTGGTGTATTGAAGACTTATAGGTTAAGGGACTAATATGTTTGTGAGTGTACAGAGGCTCTATAAGTCGATGAGGAGTTTGATATTTACGATGAAAGTCGGCCACTAAAAATGTATGTCTTCAACTGAAGACTTCGGTTCTCCTGAAGATTTCGAAAGTGAAGAAGTTGGTGTGACCTTGAAGACTTGGATATTCATGCGAGGATTATGATGCGTGAAGACTTTTGATTTCAAAGTTTCTTTTTCTCTTTCTTGAGTCATAGGAAACACCATACTGTTAAATGGGGTCGAGGTAATACTAAGGAAACTGATTTCCAAGTGATCCTCATCTCAAAATCCTACACCTACCCAATCCTTTCGAGTGAAGCCTTTGAAAATCTCATATCAGTTCAGTCAATTTCTTCAATGACAGAGATGAAGTTCTTCTGGTCACTGAGGAATTTGTTCTCATTGAGGAGTTAGGAATTCGCCAGTGCGGATTGCCTACATAGTGAGGAACATGATAGCCCTGAGGAATTCGAACCTCACATATCCGACCGGTGTTGTGCTACGTGCCAGCTGTCCAAAAAGATCTTCCACCTAACGGTCATATCATTGAAGGGCATTCATGTCTTATCATGTCGGGCTGCTCTCCAGGCTATAAATAGCCGCCCCTACAACCACTAGCTGGTTGGCTGCTCTGAGAGAAACTGACACTTGTCATTGAGAGCATCCCATCCTGCGAGGACTTTGAGCGAAAATCATCAAGTGAGGAAAACCAAAATCCCAAACCCAAACACCTACAAACCCAAAGTGATTGAGCATCACTGAAAAATTGTTCCTATGTGGAATCGACGCTTGTTACCTTTGAGGAATATGTATCCTCCATACGGTTAGGCGTCATGGTTTGAGCATCCAAGAGGAGTTGTGGATCACCGAGAGACCAAGTCTGTGAAGGTTTGAAAGTCACCTGTGAAGACTTACCACGAGTGTTGAGTGAGGTTTGTTTGACTTTAGCTCAAGGATAATACAGTGAGGACTGTGTGTCCGGGACTGTGTGTCCTCGAGTTTAAATGTCAACCACTCCAACCAGACGTACAACGGTCACAACAGTTGGAACTGGTCTATTAAATCATTGTCTTTGTCGGCGTCTGCGTTCTGGGAACGGGGGTCCCCAGAATTGCCTGCCTGCAGCCTATGGCGTGGCTCAAAAGAGGCCCAGCACAACCCATCTTCATGAACGCAAGCTCGAGACCCTCGCGAGGGGCCAAGACTCACGGGTGACAAGGAGCTTCCTCAGGCGCGGCCTCATCAGGCTGGCTCGGGAGGAGGCAGAGAGTTCAAGGCAGGGTACCTCACGAGGTGCCCATGCCGCAAGCCATGACGACCAAGGGTGCTAGTCGGGCGCCAGCCCTCGCAGTGTCCTCCTTTCCTCTTTGGTGCAAAGGGAGCAAGCGCAGGCAAGAGTATCAAGCAAAAGCGTCCATTTCGGTGCAACAAGACCCAGACCAGCCCAACGGCCGGAAGGAAGTCATTGTGGAGCCCAAGCCGGCGTCATCACCAGAGCCTTTGACAGGCGAGGACCAACTTTTGTCAGGATAAGTGTACCCGCTGTTCCCCTTCAAAATGGCCAATTGTTGGCGCCCTTCCCGCTCAATATTTGGGAATAGGCCCAGGGACTTTGCCTATAAATAGGACTAGCCACCCCCGAGGTAGAGGCAGCTAGATCTGATATCGAGAACCCAAGAGCCAGAACCAAGTAGCACCAACCAAGAACAGACCCTCGCGAGGCTGTTCTTCCTTGTATTGTTCATCATCAGCCCAAGAGGCAATCCACCACACCACACACTGGAGTAGGGTATTACACCACAATGGTGGCCTGAACCAGTATAAATCTTGTGTCCCTTGTGCTGTTCATTTTAGTAGTTTAGGTCCTAGCGGTACGGCGAGTAGC
>NW_021289230.1:0-2039 GCF_002162155.2 Triticum dicoccoides
TGTGATAAGGGGAACAGTCACTAAGAGCGGAATTACCCTAGATACTTGGTAGATGAGAAGGCTAGCAAGGTCGATAGAAGTATATTGGATATACATTATGTTAATGTGTACTTTACTAGTACTCCTAGTAGCACCAGGGTATTAGATACCGGTTCGGTTGCTAAGTGTTACTAACTCGAAATAAAAGCTACGGAATAAACGGAGACTAGCTAAAGGTGAGCTGACGATATGCATTGGAAGTGTTTCAAAGGTTGATGTGATCAAGCATCGCATGCTCCCTCTACCATCGAGATTGGTGTTAGACCTAAATAATTGTTATTTGGTGTTTGTGTTGAGCATAGACATGATTGGATTATGTCTATCGCAATACGGTTATTCATTTAAGGAGAACAATGGTTACTCTGTTTATTTGAATAATACCTTAAATGGTCTTGCACCTGAAACGAATGGTTTATTGAATCTCGATCGTAGTGATACACATTTTCATGCCAAAAGATATAAGATAGTAATGATAGTACCACTTACTTGTGGCACTGCCATGTAAGTCATATTGGTATAAAACGCATGAAGAAGCTCCATGTTGATAGATCTTTGGACTCACTCGTTTTTGAAAAGTTTGAGACATGCGAACCATGTCTATTGGTGTATATGCATGAAGAAACTCCATGCAAATGGACCGTTTGGACTCACTTGATTTTGAATCACTTGAGACATGCAAATCATACCACATGGGCAAGATGACTGAAAGCCTCGTTTTTCAGTGAAATGGAACAAGAAAGCAACTTGTTGGAAGTAATACATTTTGATGTGTGCAGTCCAATGAATGCTGAGGCACGCAGTGGATATCGTTATGTTCTTACTTCACAGATGATTTGAGTAGATACTGAGTATATTTACTTGATGAAATACAAGTCTGAATTATTGAATGGTTCAAGTAATTTCAGAGTGAAGTTAAAGATCATCGTGACAAGAGGATAAAATGTCTATGATATGATCATAGAGATGACTATCTGAGTTACGAGCTTTGGCACGCTATTAAGACATAGTGGAAATCGTTTCACAATTAATACTGCCTGGAACACCATAGTGTGATGGTGTGTCCGAACATCATAGTTGCACCCTATTAGATATGGTGCGTACCATGATGTCTCTTATCGAATTACCACTATCGTTCATGGGTTCGGCATTAGAGACAACCACACTCACTTTAATAGGGCACCACGTAATTCCGTTGAGACGACCCTGTTTGAACTATGGTTTGGAGAAACCTAAGTTGTCGTTTCTTAAAAGTTTGGGGTTGCGACGCTTATGTGAAAAAGTTTCAGGTTGATAAGCTCGAACCCAAAGCGGATAAAATGCATCTTCATAGGATTGCCACGCTCCTCCATCACCACCACACCGTCGTGCTACTGCTGGATGGAGTCTTCCCCAACCTCTCCCTCTCTCCTTGCTGGATCAAGGCATGGGAGACGTCATCGGGCTGTACGTGTGTTGAACGCGGAGGTGCCGTCCGTTCGGCACTAGGATCTCCGGTGATTTGGATCACGACGAGTACGACTCCTTCAACCCCGTTCTCTTGAACGCTTCTGCTTAGCGATCTACAAGGGTATGTAGATGCACTCTCCTTCCCCTCGTTGCTAGTTTCTCCATAGATAGATCTTGGTGACACGTAGGAAAATTTTGAATTTCTGCTACGTTCCCCAACAATGCGGCCTTCATTTGGGGCTTGCGCACCCCGTCGCAGGTGAAATTCTTCTGCTGGTTGCTTGTCCACCGCCGGGTCAACACCTGGGATGTCCTCCTTCGGCAAACTATTTTTGATCGTGCAGGGGCTGGATGTCCGGTCTGCTCTGCCGAGCTGGAAACTACGTACCACCTGTTGTTTGGCTGCCCGTTCGCGAGCGCGTTCTGGCGTGCCGTGGGGGTCGCGATGACCGCGGCGAACACTTCGGTGGATCGGCTCCACGCCTTCGACGTGAGGGTGGCTGTCGGAGGGGCCTCTCCTGACGCCTTTGTCCTCCTTTGCTACTGGCACCTAT
>NW_021289231.1:0-2058 GCF_002162155.2 Triticum dicoccoides
TGAAACTCTAGGAGGTCCTCCTCCACCTAAGGGTGATCTTGTGTTTGAATTTAAACAATTGCCAGACACTTTGAAATATGCTTATCTTGATGAGAAGAAAATATATCATGTTATTATTAGTGCTAACCTTTCAGAACATGAAGAAGAAATATTATTGAAAGTTCCGAGGAAGCACCGAGCTGCTATTGGCTATACTCTTGATGATCTTAAGGGCATCAGTCCCACTCTATATCAGCACAAGATTAATATGGAACGTGATGCTAAAACCGTTGTTGATCACCAACGTCGGTTGAATCCGAAGATGAAAGAAGTGGTAAGGATGGAAATATTAAAACTTCTGGAAGCAGGTATAATCTATCCTATAGCTGATAGTAGATGGGTAAGTCATGTCCATTGTGTCCCTAAGAAAGGATGTATTACCGTTGTTCCTAATGATAAGAATGAACTTATTCCACAAAGAATTGTTACAGTCTATAGAATGGTAATTGATTTTAGAAAATTAAACAAAGCAACTAGAAAAGATCATTACCCTATGCCTTTTATTGATCAAATGCTAGAAAGATTATCTAAGCACACACATTTTTGCTTCCTTGATGGATATTCTGGTTTTTCACAAATACATGTTTCTCAACCTGATCAAGAAAAGACCACTTCTACTTGCCCTATTGGAACTTATGCTTATAGACGTATGCCTTTTGGTTTATGCAATGCACCTGCTACCTTTCAAACATGTATGACTACTATATTCTCTGACTTTTGTGAAAAGATTGTTGAGGTTTTCATGGATGACTTTTCTGTTTATGGGAAGTCTTTTGATGATTGTTTAAGAAATCTTGATCGAGTTTTGCAGAGATGTGAACAAACTTTATGTTTAACGAAGGTATTGTTTTGGGCCATAAAATTTCTGAAAGAGGTATTGAGGTGGACAAAGCTAAGGTTGATGCAATTGAGAAAATACCATGCCCTAAAGATATCAAAGGTATTCATAGTTTCCATGGTCATGCTGGTTTCTATAGGAGATTTATCAAAGACTTTTCTAAAATTTCTAGGCCTCTTACAAATCTTTTGCAAAAGGATATTCCTTTTGTTTTTATGATGATTGTTTAGAAGCCTTCGAAACACTCAAGAAAGCCTTAATTTTTGCACATGTTGTTCAACCACCTGATTGGAACTTGCCTTTTGAAATTATGTGTGATGCTAGTGATTATGTTGCTGGTGTTGTTCTAGGACAAAGAGTTGACAAGAAACTAAATGTTATTCATTATGCTAATAACACTCTAGATAGTGCCCAACAAAATTATGCTACTACTGAAAAATAATTTTTAGTAGTCGTGTTTGCTTGTGATAAATTCAGATCCTATGTTGTAGATTCAAAAGTAATTGTTCACACTGATCATGCTGCTATAAAATATCTCATGGAAAAGAAAGATGCCAAGCCTAGGCTTATTCGATGGGTTCCCTTGCTACAAGAATTTGATTTGCATATCACTGATAAAAAAGGAACGGATAACCCCGTAGTTGATAACTTGTCCAGGCTTGAAAATGTTCTTGATGACCCACTACCTATTGATGATAGTTTTCCTGATGATAAATTAGCTGCAATAAATGTTTCTAATAGTACACCTTGGTATGTTGACTATGCTAATTATATTGTTGCTAAATACATTCCCCCTAGCTTTACATACCAACAAAAGAAAAAATTCTTCTATGATTTAAGACATTACTTTTGAGATGACCTACATCTTTATAAAGAAGGAGTAGATGGTATTATTAGACGTTGTGTACCTGAGCATGTACAGGGACAAATCCTTCGGAAATGTCACTCCGAAGCTTATGGAGGACATCATGCGGGAGACAGAACTGCTACAAGGTATTGCAATCTGGGTTTTATTGGCCTACTCTCCTCAAGGATGCTCGTAAGTTCGTCTTATCTTGTGATGCATGTTAAAGAATAGGTAATATCAATAAGCGTCAAGAAATGCCTATGAATTATTCACTTGCTGTTGAACCATTTGATGTTTGGGCATTTGATTTCATGGGACCTTTTCCTTCCTCTAA
>NW_021289232.1:0-49679 GCF_002162155.2 Triticum dicoccoides
TAGGGTTGATTTCGGACCCCTCCACCAAGGGCCACGAAATTCCCCCCTCTTCCTCCATATATACAGCCCTTAGGGCATCGTTTAGACTTTGGGTTTTGTTTAGATTAAAAGTTCGCCATAGCTGCAACTTCGCGTACTTCGTTTGTGTTCAACGACCAGACAAAGGCGTCACAGAACCCCACCTTGATCAATAAAGCTTTCATCTTATATTCGCAATATCCAGATTGCAATCTTAGTTTCTTGCTTGTTCTTCGTTTGCTCGCAGGAAACAGACCCTCGTGGTCAGGTTGATCGTGCTCCGGCGTGGTCAATAACCTCTCGGAGTTGGTTTAGCGATTGCTAAGGCGCGACGTCCTCGCACGTTCGTAGTCGGATCGTCAAAGTCGACTTCCACCAAAGCGAAATCCACCATCTCATCGAAAGACGGGACACCGTTGCCTCTATCAAATTTGAAGGTGATTCCAATTGGGTTGGAAAGTGCACGAAATCTAGTTTCCAACAAAAAAGAATCACCAAATTCGGAGTCCGTATGAAAAACTTGTGTGCGTTTTGAGTCAGGTATGTCTGTGCAGTCCGAATCTGAATCCAAAACGTGAGAGACTTGGACTCTATCTTCTCTTGGGCCAAAAGTGACGTGAGAGAACTTTTTGGACAGCAAATAAACATCTCTTTCTTCCTTATCTTCATATGTGGATTGTACAAATGTCCCATACACCTGCAATTAGACAAAACACAAAAGTGTGTGAAGTATTTTTGTTCTGGATAACATAAATAGATTATTGAATAGTTTGCACTAGAAATCACCTGACAAATATGCATATATGCAATATTTTTGGTCATATCCAAGGTAGTCATGTCCTCATCACTTCTCCAAGCTAGTCCCTTCATTTGTAAGCAAAACAAATGTATCCAATTTAGGCAGCATCATATTCTCATGAACATTAGAATCATTACCAAGAAACGAAAGTACCTGGTAATTTAGTTGGCGTGCACGAGCTCTAGTAATTGGTCCAGTATGTATAGCAGCAGGGGCTGTGGGTGTAACAATTGTATTGATGTCCTCATCAAAAAATACGAGTGAAAATTAGATTGTGGCAAAAGAATTTGAGCAACAAATGAAGCCTAATAATAAACCATCTAGTGTTGCTTCTGAAACTAAATTGAAAAGTGCATGTTTATTTGCCACCAAATCTGACATTGATGAGCTAGATTTCAGCAAATCTGTTTGCTATGCTTTTGTGTGCAAAGAGGCATTATTTTCATTCGAGGACGTGCCTTCCTGTTTGCCTCCTGCTGTCACTAACATTTGGCAGGAGTTCACTGACGTCTTTCCACAAGACGTGCCACCGGGATTACCGCCTATTCGAGGGATTGAGCATCAGATTGACTTTATTCCCGGTGCTTCACTGCCAAACCGTGCGCCATACCGTACCAATCCAGAGGAGACGAAGGAGATTATGCGTCAAGTACAAGAGCTTCTCGACAAAGGTTATATATGCGAATCCCTTAGTCCTTGTGCTGTTCCTATTATTCTAGTGCCGAAAAAGGATGGTACATCACGTATGTGTGTTGATTGTAGAGGCATTAACAATATTACTATTCGTTATCGTCATCCTATTCCTAGGCTAGATGATATGCTTGATGAATTGAGTGGCTCTACAATATTCTCCAAAGTTGATTTGCATAGTGATGAGGACATCAATACAATTGTTACACCCACAGCCCCTGCTGCTATACATACTGGACCAATTACTAGAGCTCGTGCACGCCAACTAAATTACCAGGTACTTTCGTTTCTTGGTAATGATTCTAATGTTCATGAGAATATGATGCTGCCTAAATTGGATACATTTGTTTTGCTTACAAATGAAGGGCCTAGCTTGGAGAAGGATGAACATTGGAGCAAGAACAAGCATGGAGATGATGGCATGCGCAAGGGGAACAAGAACGGAGTTACAAGTGATGATTTCAGGACTTTGAAGCCACCATAATGGGTGCATGAAGCCTTGGACGAAATATACAAGATGCCACTTCATAAATTTCATCCCGAGGCTATTTTAGGTGCTGCGTCACCTTATTATTGGGCCAGGCCCATGTAATTTCGAAATACATAAGTATAGGCTATTTTTAGAGTCCGTATGTGTGGGGAAACAAGAGATAGGGTTGATTTCGGACACCTCCACCAAGGGCCACGAAATTCCCCCTCTCTTCCTCCATATATACAGCCCTTAGGGCACCGTTTAGACTTTGGGTTTTGTTTAGATTAAAAGTTCGCCATAGCTGAACTTCGCGTACTTCGTTTGTGTTCAACGACCAGACAAAGGCGTCACAGAACCCCACCTTGATCAATAAAGCTTTCATCTTATATTCGCAATATCCAGATTGCAATCTCAGTTTATTGCTTGTTCTTCGTTTGCTCGCAGGAAACAGACCCTCGTGGTCAGGTTGATCGTGCTCTGGCGTGGTCAATAACCTCTCGGAGTTGGTTTAGCGATTGCTAAGGCGCGACGTCCTCGCACGTTCGTAGTCGGATCGTCAAAGTCGACTTCCACCAAAGCGAAATCCATCATCTCATCGAAAGACGGGACACCTCCGCCTCTATCAAGTGGTATCAGATTTCCAGGTTGCTCGGTGAGATTTTACAGTTTTTCGTAGTTTAGATCGAGTCTGTTCTTCATACCTACAGTCCACGAAAAAGCCACAAAAAAAATTAGGGTTAGTTCATCATATCCGAACCAATCTGAGCCTTTGCATAATCTTTTTAGGGTTTTGCTTTGTTGAATTTGCGGTTGCATCGTCGTGTCTAGTTGCTGGTCTTAGAGTCTAGTCTTTTAGAGTTTCGAGTTCTGGTCATAAGTTGTCACGCCGCCGCCGCACCATCATCATCGCCCCTGCCATCTAACACCACCGCTCCGAATCCGTATCCATATACCACCACCAATCCGTGTCCATATACCACCACCGATCCATATCCATATACTACCACCGCTACCACCACCGCTGCCATATACCACCACCATATATCCACCACCAATCCGAGTTCCTTGCTTATTAGGGTTGTTTTCGAGATCCATCTAGTTTCCGATTCGTGTTTCCTTGCCGGAGTAGGTTTCGGAAAAAAAAAGTCGGGTAGCCACGCTCCGTTTTGATGAGGACATCAATACAATTGTTACACCCACAGCCCCTGCTGCTATACATACTGGACCAATTACTAGAGCTTGTGCACGCCAACTAAATTACCAGGTACTTTCGTTTCTTGGTAATGATTCTAATGTTCATGAGAATATGATGCTGCCTAAATTGGATACATTTGTTTTGCTTACAAATGAAGGGCCTAGCTTGGAGAAGGATGAACATTGGAGCAAGAACAAGAATGGAGTTACAAGTGATGATTTCAGGACTTTGAAGCCACCATAATGGGTGCATGAAGCCTTGGACGAAATATACAAGATGCCACTTCATAAATTTCGTCCCGAGGCTATTTTAGGTGCTGCGTCACCTTATTATTGGGCCAGGCCCATGTAATTTCGAAATACATAAGTATAGGCTATTTTTAGAGTCCGTATGTGTGGGGAAACAAGAGATAGGGTTGATTTCGGACCCCTCCACCAAGGGCCACGAAATTCCCCCCTCTTCCTCCATATATGCAGCCCTTAGGGCATCGTTTAGACTTTGGGTTTTGTTTAGATTAAAAGTTCGCCATAGCTGCAACTTCGCGTACTTCGTTTGTGTTCAACGACCAGACAAAGGCGTCACAGAACCCCACCTTGATCAATAAAGCTTTCATCTTATATTCGCAATATCCAGATTGCAATCTCAGTTTCTTGCTTGTTCTTCGTTTGCTCGCAGGAAACAGACCCTCGTGGTCAGGTTGATCGTGCTCCGGCGTGGTCAATAACCTCTCGGAGTTGGTTTAGCGATTGCTAAGGCGCGACGTCCTCGCACGTTCGTAGTCGGATCGTCAAAGTCGACTTCCGCCAAAGCGAAATCCACCATCTCATCGAAAGACGGGACACCTTTGCCTCTATCAGATGGTGCATTCAAATTGACAAGGCATTCATCATTCTCATGTAGAGATGGAAGATCAGTACCTTTGTCATTACCTCTTATGATCAACTCAGATGATGTAGCCACTCTCGGGGGCGATGTGTCACATGGTGGAGGTGATGTAGTCCTGACAACAACGGATGTGGTTGTCATAGTATGCCTAGTAGTTGAAGGAACAATCATATCAACTCTTGGAATGTGCACCGTGCGCTTGTTCTCCTCGTGGCCAACACGTCGTTTTATTTCCTGTTCAGCTTTGCAAGCAAGATGAAACAAATGGTCCATAGGATAACACTCTTCATGAATTAGTATCTCTTGAATATCACGGTTTAATCCTCCCCAAAATCTATCCATAAAATCATCTTCACTTTCTTCTAAAGAGGAATGCAACAAGGTAGTTTGTAAATCATCATAATATTTTGTTATAGTTTCACTACCTTGTTTTAAGTGTTGCAACTTCTTAATCATGTCACGAGTATAATAAGCAGGGACGAAAGTATGTCGCATGGCAAGTTTCAAATCATCCCAAGTAGTAGGTATATAATCAATGTGTAACCGACAATATTCACTCCACCAAACCAAAGCATAACCAGTGAAAGAACCAACCGCAACCTTAACCTTTTTATGTTCATCGAAATTATGGGAAGCAAATATATTTTTTATGTCGAACTCCCATTCAATATATAAAGCAGGTTTAAAACGGCCATTAAATGGTGGTATAGATACATTAACCTGATCATGTGCATTTGGATGTTTGTGCACCTCTCGTGACGGTTGTGGTATTTGCAAAGGTGGTGGCACGTCTCCCGCGATCAACAAAGCCCATGAATTGACTCTGGATCCTGTCATGATTAGTAGAACAAGAAACAAAACCCAAAAATAATGTTCCTATAACTATTAGGATGTGGTGGTAAAACGCTCACAGTAAAGCAAATATCAATGTCTTACAAGTTCTTACCATGCAGCAGGCGGTGATCGGCAACCAGCGGTGTCAAGTAACTCCGAATATTGAGTAAAGCGATTGCCAGGGGAGCGTACGTATACACGGTGTAGAAATATGTGGAGCTGGGTTGGCTATATATGGTAGCAAAAGATTAGCAATAATCAATTCAAAGATGCAATGTTGAATAAACGCTCAATGACGGTACTGTGCTAGTCCTAGGCTAGACCGAACTAGAGACGCGAGCCTAGAACACTAATGAGGTCACGTCGTAGCACAACCAGCATCAATGAAGGATACAAAGTAGCTCTGGGCTGCAAGATATAAGTGAAGATCACAACGGCAGTAAAGATAATGATGTGAAACAATAGCCAAGCTGTTTTACTGAACAGTGCACAAAACAGATTCCAATCCGAATTCAGGTACGAGATTGATTCTAGATAGATCCAATTTTTTTTCTTCTCTCTTTTTTTTCTCACGCTTTTTTTTCTTTTTCTTCTCCCTCTTTTTCTTTTTTTTCTTTCCTTTTTTCTCTCTTTTTTTTCTTTATGTTCTTTTTCTCCCTCTTTCCAAGACAAACTAGATAAGATGCAGATTCGATCAGGCGAAGATGTGAGTGACCTCAACTATGATTATGACAATAAACAGTGCGTAGCACGTGGTGGAAATTGGTGGATTGGATGGTGGACAGCGGATGGGATAATGATGCAGCGGCTGCGTGACTAATGTGAAGAGAACTCGAAACTCTAAAGGAACTAGACACTAAGACCAGCAACTCGACACGACGATGCAACCGATAATTCAACTATGCAAGCAATGAAAAGAAAATTGCAAAGGCTCAGACTGGCTTGGACCAAGGATGAATAGATCTAACTCTTTTTTGTGGCTTTTTCTTGGACAATAGGTAAGAAAATAAATCTAATCTAGGAAAACTGGAAATTCTCACCGAGCAACCTGAAAACTGATACCACTTGATAGAGGCAAAGGTGTCCCGTCTTTCGATGAGATGATGGATATCGCTTTGGTGGAAGTTGACTTTGACGATCCGACTACGAACGTGCGAGGACGTCGCGCCTTAGCAATCGCTAAACCAACTCCGAGAGGTTATTGACCACGCCGGAGCACGATCAACCTGACCACGAGGGTCTGTTTCCTGCGAGCAAACGAAGAACAAGCAAGAAGCTGAGATTGCAATCTGGATATTGCGAATATAAGATGAAAGCTTTATTGATCAAGGTGGGGTTCTGTGACGCCTTTGTCTGGTCGTTGAACACAAACGAAGTACGCGAAGTTGCAGCTATGGCGAACTTTTAATCTAAACAAAACCCCAAGGAAAAGCTACTAGATGGATCTACTTATATAGGAGCAAGGGGTGGCGGCCAAGGAGGTGGGAGGACGTCCCAAGGCAGCCTAAAACTAAATCTAGGTCGTACAAGGCCAATGGGCCCAAGTGGAGGTGATGTAACACCTTTGGACTTGTAGTTTGACTCGGATTCTGCTGCAGCATCAGATTGTTTCGTCCACAACTCAACGCTCCGGACGAATTTGAAGGTGATTCCAATTGGGTTGGAAAGTGCACGAAATCTAGTTTCCAACAAAAAAAGAATCACCCAATTCGGAGTCCGTATGAAAAACTTGTGTGCGTTTTGAGTCAGGTGTGTCTGTGCAGTCCGAATCTGAATCCAGAACGTGAGAGACTTGGACTCTATCTTCTCTTGGGCCAAAAGTGACGTGAGAGAACTTTTTGGACAGCAAATAAACATCTCTTTCTTCCTTATCTTCATATGTGGATTGTACATGATAGAGGCAAAGGTGTCCCGTCTTTCGATGAGATGGTGGATTTCGCTTTGGTGGAAGTCGACTTTGACGATCCGACTACGAACGTGCGAGGACGTCGCGCCTTAGCAATCGCTAAACCAACTCCGAGAGGTTATTGACCACGCCGGAGCACGATCAACCTGACCACGAGGGTCTGTTTCCTGCGAGCAAACGAAGAACAAGCAAGAAACTAAGATTGCAATCTAGATATTGCGAATATAAGATGAAAGCTTTATTGATCAAGGTGGGGTTCTGTGACGCCTTTGTCTGGTTGTTGAACACAAACGAAGTACGCGAAGTTGCAGCTATGGCGAACTTTTAATCTAAACAAAACCCAAGGAAAAGCTACTAGATGGATCTACTTATATAGGAGCAAGGGGTGGCGGCCAAGGAGGTGGGAGGACGTCCCAAGGCAGCCTAAAACTAAATCTAGGTCGTACAAGGCCAATGGGCCCAAGTGGAGGTGATGTAACACCTTTGGACTTGTAGTTTGACTCGGATTCTGCTGCAGCATCAGATTGTTTCGCCCACAACTCAACGCTCCGGACGAATTTGAAGGTGATTCCAATTGGGTTGGAAAGTGCACGAAATCTAGTTTCCAACAAAAAAAGAATCACCCAATTCGGAGTCCGTATGAAAAACTTGTGTGCGTTTTGAGTCAGGTGTGTCTGTGCAGTCCGAATCTGAATCCAGAACGTGAGAGACTTGGACTCTATCTTCTCTTGGGCCAAAAGTGACGTGAGAGAACTTTTTGAACAGCAAATAAACATCTCTTTCTTCCTTATCTTCATATGTGGATTGTACAAATGTCCCATACACCTGCAATTAGACAAAACACAAAAGTGTGTGAAGTATTTTTGTTCTGGATAACATAAATAGATTATTGAATAGTTTGCACTAGAAATCACCTGACAAATATGCATATATGCAATATTTTTGGTCATATCCAAGGTAGTCATGTCCTCATCAGTGCTGCCTTCAATGGTACTCTTAGCACCTTGTACAGCCTGCAGATTACCGTAGGAAACTAGCGTTTGGGGTGCGCCTCGTTCCGCATCAACGATGGGATGGCCGACAACATCATCGACATGAAGATCTTGAAGAAGGTGGAGGGCTATAGGTCGCAATGGGTCTACATGGATGCCAAATAGTTCAGCCCCCTCCTCTAGATTCCAATCAAGCCGACCATGAAGAGCTCTAGGTGGAAGCACTTCGAGATCATCGACGAGAGGTTGGGGCCGCTCGTAGTGAGGATGGCGGAGCTGAGGGCCGCCAAGGTAATGACGATGATGGTTGCCAAGGAGTTCCTATGACGGTGCATCGCGCCCCTCCATAAGCGCTCGCGCCCAGTGTGGACGATTAACAGCGTCTTGGACCGGATGTGGCTGAGCAAGAACAACCTCGACTTGGAGGTGTTGCACATGGTCATGAGGATCCTGTTCCCCATGGACATGATGAACCTGCACAAGGACACGTACCAGGTGTACCACTACAAGAATAGAAATGAACTTGTGATGGACATGCCACCGTTTGATCAATGGGGACTGGTCCCACTGGGCACGAGGGGCCTCACAAGAACCCCCTTGTGGTGCTGCCCGACTCGGGAGGCCGCAACGAGGTCGAGGCCTTAGCAGCCCCGGACGAGGAGGGGAGTGACAAAGGGACACCCCGGCCAACTCGCCGCAAGCTGCTGCTGGACACCCCTGATGACAACGACGATGATGATCAGTTCCTGGTTCATGCTCGCCTAGTGCGTGAGCATGGGGGCGGAGGAGACGCCGGTGCGGGGACCAGCCGACATCATGAGGAGGAGACCCACACCATGCCGGAGGCCGACGAGGCCGGTCGGCCTCGCAATAAGCCCTCGGGAGGAAGCTCGAGCGAGCTTCATGTGGGCAGCGATGGCAGCAGCTTCCAGAGGCTGAAGAAGCGGCGTTGGTCCCTTACTGACTATTAAGTCCCTGCGCCTTACCTTTTTTTCTATTTCTGCTTCTTGCTTCCTGAGGCCTGGGCTAAGCTTGCACCCCGCGTAGGGGGTCCAACAAGACGACCAAGAAGAGGAAGAAGAAGAAGAAGAAGAAGAAGAAGAAGAAGAAGAAGAAGAAGAAGAAGAAGGGGGGGCACCTACCCCACAGAGGTCATGACTCCCGCTGCACCCCCGCAGGCAACGCTGGGGGAGGGCCGACACCGCCCCAAAGTGGCGACGGGGCGCGAGGCGGTGTCGGGCGAGTAGGTGACACCTCCTGAGGTGCACCACCTCCCGAAGTTAGGGAGAGCGAGCCTCATAAGGGGGCCTCCACAGAGAGGTGGTGCCTCTCGAGGTGCCCGATGCAGGGGGCGACGCGAGGAAGGAGGGGGCTGAAGGCTCGACCCCTCCCCATCATTCCGCGACCACCGAGGAGGCCAACGCTGACGGGGGAGCTAAGACGAGCCCCCAGGCTTCGCCCGCGTGCCACGCTCCCGACACGGTCATAGCGAGCCCGATGTGCGTGCCGGCACTGGCGGTCGAGGAGAAGGCCGCAAGAAGCCCCCCGAGGCGACGGAGGATGCAGCCCCCACTCGGGATGAAGGCGCGGAGCTCGAGAGGAGGCATGACCCCGGGCCCTCGTGCGCCATGACAGTGGTGGGTGGTGCAGAGGCGCAACCAGGCTGGGCCCTGGCGCTGGTTACTGACAGCGCCATGCTCAAGCGTGGTGCCATTAATAGCGCCCATGTGGCCCTGGATGAGATCAAGGGAGACCTCTGGGTGGAGGAGGCGTGCCTCCCGTAGGAGTGTCTGAGCCTCATGGAGGGGTGGCGCCAGCTGAACGTGGCCGTGAAGATGGGCCGCCGACAGGACTAGGCCGTGCTGAAGAAGTGCGACAAGATCCTGAAGGACATCAAGGAGATCTTCGAGAGGGCCCTCGAAGACGTCATGGAGCCCGAACAGCGGCACAATGACACCGAGGCCCGCGAGAAGGTGATCCAGGAGTAGGCGGAGCTCAGGGAGCAAGGGCTCCGGATACGGGAGGAGGCCGCGGAGGCCCGCGAAGGCCAGCTCACTTGCCGCGAGGAGGATCTCACCAAGCGCAACGAGGCCCTTGCGGCTCATGAGGGGACCTCGAGATTCGGGAGTGGGAGCTCACAAGGAGCACCTCTGAGCAAGAGGCCGAGCGCGAGCGCCGGATGACGCTGGACCATGTTACTTGTGAGCTGCGTTGGGATTTCCTCGAAGAGGAGAGGGTGATGCAGTATAGTAGAGATAAGTATTTCCCTCAGTTATGAACCAACATTATCAATCTAGAATGAGAACCATGCAAGATCTCGTGAACAACACCTACAGACAAAAGAACAAATACTTGCACCCAACCCAAACAAGGGGTTGTCAATCCCTTGGCGGTTAATTGCAAGGATCAAATCTCATAGTGATAGATAGATAAGCAAAAATACAAAATAAAATAACGGTAAATAAACTGCAACAAGGTATGTTTGGATTTTAATATGTGATAAAGATAGACCCTGGGACCATAGTTTTCACTAGAGGCTTCTCTCTTGAACATAACATACGGTGGGTAAACAAATTACTGTTGGGTAATTGATAGAAAAGTGCATAGTTATGATGATATTCAAGGCAATCATGTATGTAGGCATCATATACGAGGAAAGTAGACTGACTCCTGCCTGCATCTACTACTATTACTCCACACATCGACCGCTATCCAGCATGCATCTAGAGTATTAAGTTCATAAAGAACAGAGTAACACCTTAAACAAGATGACATGATGTAGATAAAGCAAACCCAATCAATATGAATAAACCTCATCTTTTTATCCTTAATGGCAATGATACAAATACGTGTCATGTCCCTTTCTGTCACTGGGATTGAGCACCGCAAGATCGAACCCATCACGAAGCACCTCTCCCATTGCAAGATAAATCAATCTAGTTAGCCAAACCAAACAGATAGATCAGAGAGAAATGCAAAGCTATAACAATCATGCATATAAGAAATAAAAAAATACTCAAATAATATTCCGATCATAAACTCACAATTCATCGAGTCCCAACAAACATACCTCAAAAAAGGATTACAACTAAAAGATCTCAAAGAACACCGAGTCGAACATTGTATTGGATATAAAAGAGAGAGAAGGAGCCATCTAGCTACTAGCTATGGACCCATAGGTCCGTGGTAAACTACTCACGCATCATCGGAAGGGCAACAAGGTTGATGTAGAAGCCTTCCGTGACCGATTCTCCCTCCGGCAAAGTACCAGAAAAAGGTCTCCGGATGGGATCTCCGAAGAACAGAAAACTTGCAATGGTGGAAAAGTATTTTGGATGGCTCTCTGATGTATTGGGAATACTTGAGAATTTATAGAGTTGGAATTAGGTCAAGAGGTGCCACGAGGGGCCCACAAGCCTAGGGGCACGCCCTATGGGCTTGTCGCTCCCTTGTGGCTCCGCAGGTCTTCTCCCGAAACTTCTAGGGCCCCTTCTGGTCCAGAAAAAATCGTCAAAAAGTTTCGTCGCATTTGGACTCCGTTTGGTACCGATTTTCTGAAAAGCCAAAAACAAACAAAAAACAGCAACCGACACTGGACACTAGGTTAATAGGTTAGTCCCCAAAAAAGATATATAATTGCATTTAATTGCATAATAAACATCCAAGATTAATACTATAATAGCATGGATCAATAAAAAATTATAGATACGTTGGAGATGTATCAGCATCCCCAAGCTTAATTCCTGCTCGTCCTCGAGTAGGTAAATGATAAAAACGGATTTTTTTATCTGGAATGCTACCTATCATATTCATCATGTAATAGCTTTTGTGGCATGAATATTTAGATCTGAATGGTTCAAAGCAGTAGTCTATAATTTTACATAAAGACATCAATACTCAGGCATACCAACAAACAATCATGCCTTTCAAACTATCAATGTTGAAGAATGCTATCCCTACAAAATCATATAGCCTTGTCATGGCGATCTTCTGAACGCAAAATATAAATCATGCACCCAGTGTCAGCCAAGCAATTGGTTCATACTTTTTAATGCCGCTTCAACTTTTTCAACCCCCATGCAATACATGAGCGCAAGCCATGGATATAGTACTATGGGTGGACTAGAGTATGGTGGTAGAGATGATATGGAGAAAAAAAAGGAGAAAGTCTTACATCGACGAGGCTAATCAATGGGCTATGGACATGCCCATCAATTGATGTCAATGCAAGGAGTAGGGATTGCCATGCAACAAATGCACTAAGAGCTATAAGTGTATGAAAGCTAAAAAAGAAAACTAAGTGGGTGTGCATCCAACTTGCTTGCTCATGGAGACCTCGTGCATTTGAGGAACCCCATCATTGGAATATACAAGCCAAGTTCTATAATGAAAAATTCCCACTAGTATATGAAAATGAAATCATAGGAGACTCTCTATATGAAAAACATGGTGCTACTTTGAGGCACAAGTGTGGAAAAGGATAATAACATTGCCTCTTCTCTCTTTTTCTCTCATTTTTTCTCATTTTTTGTTGGGTAATTTTTGGCCTCCTTTTTTTATTTCCTCGCTTGGGACATTTCTCTAATAATGCGTAATGATGATCATCACACTTCTATTTACTTACAACTCAAAATTACAACTCGATACTAGGACAAAATATGACTCTATATGAATGCCTCTGGCGGTGTACCAGGATGTGCAATGATCTAGCGTAACATGTATAAAAAATGATGCACGGTGGCTGAGCCACAAATACTATGTTAGCTATATGATCATGTAAAGCAATATGACAATGATGTGTGCCATAATAATGGAACGGTGGAAGTTGCATGCCAATATATCTCGAAATGTCTATCGAAATGCCATAATAGGTAGGTATGGTGGCTGTTTTGAGGAAGATATAAGGAGGCTTATGTGCGATAGAGCATATCATATCACGGGGTTTGGATGCACTGGCGGAGTTTGCAGCACATCTCGAGGTGAGAAAGGGCAATGCACGGTACCGGAGAGGCTAGCAAATGGCGGAAAGGCGAGAGTGCGTATAATCCATGGACTCACATTAGTCATAAAGAACTCACATACTTATTCCGGAAGTTTATTAGCCCTCGAAGCAAAGTACTACTACGCATGCCCCTAGGGGGGTGTTAGTTGGAGTTAACCATCGCGCACCCTCGACCTTCACGCAAAGGAAGACACTCAATAATAAATCATGCTCCAACTTCTTAGCATAACGAGAGACTATACATGCATGCTTCGGGAGTCACAAACCTTAACACCAATACTCTTACTAAACCTTAATAATTCACTAGTACCTCCCACATATTACCATCTTTATATCGCAAAACTATTGCAAAGGAATCAAACTTATCATATCCAATGATCTACATGAAAGTTTTTATTATATACCCCTTGAATACCTATCATATTAGGACCAATTTCATAACCCGTGCATATTGCAATTACTATTTGTCAAACTCTCATAATGATATGAGTGAAGAATGCACTATAAAAAAAAGACACGTCCGTTACAATTTGGCCCGAACGAATTTTTTCTGTCATGGTTATGACACTCCTATGATGATAATTGTGACAGAAACACGTATCATCATAGATGTGGTGGGCTCCTACTTCTATGACAAAAAATCATGACAGAAAATGGGCTCTTCGTCCTGGGTGGGCGGAGAAGCACCCGCATGACATTCTTTTGGCCGTTCATGACGGAAACAATCATGATAGAAGCGAGGGCGAGGAAACTTTCGGGGAGTTCTCGGTTACGGTGGCTGGTCGGGCCTGAGTGATGCACAAAGGTTTGCGCATTTCTCTCGCATAGGTACGCGCGCATGCGTGCGAGGCGTTGGGCTCTAACTGAACCCGAGTGAGGCAATCGCTTACTGAGCCCGAGCAATTGCACTAGCTACATTACTGAACCCGAGCGACAATCCCTTAGCTGTTAATTGAACCCAAGCAATTCCTTCCCTGCTGACTGAACCCGAGCGGTTCCTTCGCTACTGTTGCTAACTGAAGCCGGGCGAACCTGCCTGTTGATGAACAGTGACCGTTGTGGGGTGTTCATTGAACGAGTCGAGACGTGGTGTGTCTAGCTGGTTGGTTGGGGTTGGATGAACAGTTCCCGGTGGGGGTTGGATGAACAGTTCTCGGTGGGGGTTGGATGAACAGGACCCCGTGGTAGTAGGCCATTGTCGTTGGATGAACAGGATTCCGAGGAGGCCGCCACACCCGAGCCGGTTGGGGTGGATGAACAGGACCCCATGGAGGGCTTGTTGAACAGTAGCTGGTGGAGGCTGGATGTGTAGTAGCCCATGGATGAACAATAGCTGGTGGAGGTAGGAGGAATACGCGGTGGATGAATAGTAACAGGTGGAGGCTGGAGGAAGTCGATGGTGGATGAACAGTAACCCGTGGAGGCTGGAGCGAGGCAGTAGACGGTGGATGAACAGTAGCCCGTGGAGTCCCGTTTTGCGGTATGCCACACCCATCCCAATGAACACAACCCTGTTTCGATTGTAGGCGCTCCAACAGAAGTCTGTTTCCTCTATTTTGTAGTACGCCACACCCCTCCCGATCAACAGGAGCCCATTTCCACCGTCGGCACTCGAACAAAAGTCCATTTCCCCCGTTTTGCAGTATGCCAGACCCTTCCTGATGAACAGGGCCCCGTTTCGACCATACGCGACCAAACAAAATGCCGTTTTCTCTGTTCTATGGTATGCCAGACCTCGTTCCGGCTGTTCCGTCCAAGCCGGTTGGCTCCTGATGAACATGATGTATTCCGACCTAGCCGGTTGCCTCCCGATGAACATGATGCTATTTTCTCTGTTCTGACCCAGCCCGTTTGTTGCCGATGAACAAGACACCATTGTTGTACCCGTTTGAGACCCTGCCCCTATGTACATACGTAGCCGTATTTACTTTCTTGTAGCGTGGCTATACGTACGTGTACATGATATAGACGGGACTACCTGACATGCTATGTCGGCGGTTCTACTATGACACCCGCCGCTCCTTACTCAGCCATGATTTATTGCTGTAGAGAGACCGATCGACCAGTATGTGCGTACATGTTCTGATGAGGACATCAATACAATTGTTACACCCACAGCCCCTGCTGCTATACATACTGGACCAATTACTAGAGCTCGTGCACGCCAACTAAATTACCAGGTACTTTCGTTTCTTGGTAATGATTCTAATGTTCATGAGAATATGATGCTGCCTAAATTGGATACATTTGTTTTGCTTACAAATGAAGGGCCTAGCTTGGAGAAGGATGAACATTGGAGCAAGAACAAGCATGGAGATGATGGCATGCGCAAGGGGAACAAGAACGGAGTTACAAGTGATGATTTCAGGACTTTGAAGCCACCATAATGGGTGCATGAAGCCTTGGACGAAATATACAAGATGTCACTTCATAAATTTCGTCCCGAGGCTATTTTAGGTGCTGCGTCACCTTATTATTGGGCCAGGCCCATGTAATTTCGAAATACATAAGTATAGGCTATTTTTAGAGTCCGTATGTGTGGGGAAACAAGAGATAGGGTTGATTTCGGACCCCTCCACCAAGGGCCACGAAATTCCCCCCTCTTCCTCCATATATACAGCCCTTAGGGCATCGTTTAGACTTTGGGTTTTGTTTAGATTAAAAGTTCACCATAGCTGCAACTTCCCGTACTTCGTTTGTGTTCAACGACCAGACAAAGGCGTCACAGAACCCCACCTTGATCAATTAAGCTTTCATCTTATATTCGCAATATCCAGATTGCAATCTTAGTTTCTTGCTTGTTCTTCGTTTGCTCGCAGGAAACAGACCCTCGTGGTCAGGTTGATCGTGCTCCGGCGTGGTCAATAACCTCTCGGAGTTGGTTTAGCGATTGCTAAGGCGCGACGTCCTCGCACGTTCGTAGTCGGATCGTCAAAGTCGACTGCCACCAAAGCGATATCCATCATCTCATCGAAAGACGGGACACCTTTGCCTCTATCAAGTGGTATCAGATTTCCAGGTTGCTCGGTGAGATTTTACAGTTTTTCGTAGTTTAGATCGAGTCTGTTCTTCATACCTACAGTCCACGAAAAAGCCACAAAAAAATTAGGGTTAGTTCATCATATCCGAACCAATCTGAGCCTTTGCATAATCTTTTTAGGGTTTTGCTTTGTTGAATTTGCGGTTGCATCGTCGTGTCTAGTTGCTGGTCTTAGAGTCTAGTCTTTTAGAGTTTTGAGTTCTGGTCATAAGTTGTCACGCCGCCGCCGCACCATCATCATCGCCCCTGCCATCTACCACCACCGCTTATCCGCCACCGCTCCGAATCCGTATCCATATACCACCACCGATCCATATCCATATACTACCACCGCTACCACCACCGCTGCCATATACCACCACCATATATCCACCACCAATCCGAGTTCCTTGCATATTAGGTTTGTTTTCGAGATCCATCTAGATTCCGATTCGTGTTTCCTTGCCGGAGTAGGTTTCGGAAAAAAAAAAGAGTCGGGTAGCCACGCTCCGTTTAGGCCCAAAATTTTTCGAAAACGCATTTTTCGAAAAATTTTCTGGCTATCCTATTTTTAGGTGTTTCTGAGTGTTTTGAGACAGGTGCCATTATAGGAAGTTTTTTTTGACCTGTTTCCAGTTTTTGGGTCCGGGCAGTCGAAAAAAAAAAATTGGTCGAAGAAAAAAATTGCGTGCCCATCCTGTCAGTTTGACCTAGGAAGAGTTTTGAGACACTCGCCATTATAGTGATTTTTCGCAAAAAAAAAAGCAGCGCAAAAAAAAAGAGCGCAAAAAAAAGAGCGAAAAAAAAATTCAGAGTGTGCTTTTCCCTTGTTTACGTGCCGCGCCGTGATTTTGTTGGT
This sequence comes from Triticum dicoccoides, assembly GCF_002162155.2. Taxonomy (NCBI): domain Eukaryota; kingdom Viridiplantae; phylum Streptophyta; class Magnoliopsida; order Poales; family Poaceae; genus Triticum; species Triticum dicoccoides. The sequence goes on from NW_021289232.1 coordinate 16,672, forward strand.
GTTCTAGGCTCGCGTCTCTAGCACAGTCTAGCCTAGGACCAGCACAGTACCGTCGTTGAGCGTTTATTCAACTTTGCATCTCTGAATTGATTATTGCTGACCCTTTTTGCTACCATACTATAAGCCTTCCCAGCTCCACATACATCTACGTCGCGTGTTTGACTCTCCCTGGTAATCGCTCTATCCAAGCTTTGAGAGTTTTTGACTACAACGGTTGCCGATCACCGCCTGCTGCTGGGTAAGAACTGGTAAGAATTTGAGATTTGCTTGACGGATTTGTTATACACCACCACCACTTCTTAGTAGTCTGTAGGATCATATTCTTGTGTGTTTCTATTGCTGCTAACCATGCCAGGATCACAAGCCGACGAGATTGACTGGGAGAACTTATCGAACAAGGAGCTTCATGATAAGTTTCAGCAAATGATGACTGAACAGGTACAAGATGTGCTGAACAATTTTGAAGAGGCCATGGAGAAGATCACTGGCCTTGAGAAGACGTTCGAAACAAAGCTCGATAACAGATTTAATGAACTGCTTGCGCGTCTTCCACCACCGGCTGCACCTGTCGCACCTCTGCAACAACAACAACAACTACGCCCCCTTCCGAATCAGTATGGACGAGCACAGCGTGTTCCTATTGTGCCAGGACAAAATTCTGGTGCCGCTGTTACTGCTGTTGGTGCTTCTTTGGCTCCTGCTACTGCTCCTGCTGGTACCCAGGAGGATGATGAGTATGCGGGCGATTATGAGGATGAGGTTGATCAAAATCAGATCTACGAGCAGCCACCAGCACCACCACCAGCAGGTCGACCTCAGGTATATATTCGTAATGGTAGGCCTGCACCACCACCTCAGGTATGAGATGATGTCCATATTCCTAAACTGAAATTGAATATTCCACCATTTGAGGGTAGATATGTTCCTGATATATATCTTACTTGGGAGTTAGAAACTGAACAACGATTTACATGTTTACAATATCCTGAGGAGAGACGAGTTGCTGCTGCTGTTTGTGCTTTCACTAGTTTTGCATGTGTATGGTGGTCTGAACATTGTAGATTATATCCTATTCCAACTACTTGGGCTGCTTTGAAAACTGCTATGCGTACGCGTTGGGTTCCACCATATTATCAACGTGAATTGCTTCAAAAATTGCAGCGTTTAAGACAAGGGAAAAATTCTGTAGAAGAATATTATCAGGAATTACAAACTGGCATGATTAGATGTGGTATTGTTGAGGAGAATGAAGCTATGCTTGCACGTTTTCTGGGTGGATTAAATAGAGAGATTCTGATGAGGACATGACTACCTTGGATATGACCAAAAATATTGCATATATGCATATTTGTCAGGTGATTTCTAGTGCAAACTATTCAATAATCTATTTATGTTATCCAGAACAAAAATACTTCACACACTTTTGTGTTTTGTCTAATTGCAGGTGTATGGGACATTTGTACAATCCACATATGAAGATAAGGAAGAAAGAGATGTTTATTTGCTGTCCAAAAAGTTCTCTCACGTCACTTTTGGCCCAAGAGAAGATAGAGTCCAAGTCTCTCACGTTCTGGATTCAGATTCGGACTGCACAGACATACCTGACTCAAAACGCACACAAGTTTTTCATACGGACTCCGAATTGGGTGATTCTTTTTTTGTTGGAAACTAGATTTCGTGCACTTTCCAACCCAATTGGAATCACCTTCAAATTCGTCCGTAGCGTTGAGTTGTGGACGAAACAATCTGATGCTGCAGCAGAATCCGAGTCAAACTACAAGTCCAAAGGTGTTACATCACCTCCACTTGGGCCCATTGGCCTTGTACGACCTAGATTTAGTTTTAGGCTGCCTTGGGACGTCCTCCCACCTCCTTGGCCGCCACCCCTTGCTCCTATATAAGTAGATCCATCTAGTAGCTTTTCCTTGGGATTTGTTTAGTTAAAAGTTAGCCGTTGCAACTTCGTGTACTTCGTTTGTGTCCAACGACCAGACCAAGACCGCTTACGGATCCCCACCATTATCAATACCTCATATATATTTGCAATATTCAGATTGCTTTATCATATTCTTGCTCGTTCTTCGATTGCTTGCAGGAATAGACCTTCGTGGTCAGGCTGACCGTGCTTCCGGCATCGTCAGTAACCTCAGGAGATTGGTTTAGCGATTGCTAAGGCGCAACGTCGTGCACGTTTGTAGTCGGATCGTCAAAGTCGTCTCCACCAAATCGATAGTTATCATCTCATCGAAAGATCGGGACACCCTCGCCTCTATCATCAGGTATATATTCGTAATGGTAGGCCTGCACCACCACCTCAGGTATGAGATGATGTGCATATTCCTAAACTGAAATTGAATATTCCACCATTTGAGGGTAGATATGTTCCTGATATATATCTTACTTGGGAGTTAGAAACTGAACAACGTTTTACATGTTTACAATATCCCGAGGAGAGACGGGTTGCTGCTGCTGTTTGTGCTTTCACTAGTTTTGCATGTGTATGGTGGTCTGAACATTGTAGATTATATCCTATTCCAACTACTTGGGCTGCTTTGAAAACTGCTATGCGTACGCGTTGGGTTCCACCATATTATCAACGTGAATTGCTTCAAAAATTGCAGCGTTTAAGACAAGGGAAAAATTCTGTAGAAGAATATTATCAGGAATTACAAACTGGCATGATTAGATGTGGTATTGTTGAGGAGAATGAAGCTATGCTTGCACGTTTTCTGGGTGGATTAAATAGAGAGATTCAGACCATTCTAGACTATAAGGAGTATACTAATATCACTCGTTTATTCCATCTTGCTTGTAAAGCTGAACGTGAAGTGCAGGATCGACAAGCATTGGGGCGAACTAACTTTTCTGCAGGCCGACCTTCATCATTGACACCACGTGCATCTTCTACTTCAACTGCACCAGCACCTCCATCCGGTGCCACCTCCAGCCGTGATACAAGAAAACAGGCACAACCACCATTATCTGCCAAGAGCGCACCTGCGGGGCCTGCACAGCGTTCTTCTTCTTCCATGGCATCAACAGGGCACACAAGTGATATTATTTGTCGTCGTTGTAAGGGAGGAGGTCATTATGCGAGGGAATGCAAATCTCCGCGTGTGATGATTGCTACCGCGGATGGTGGATATGAGTCCGCTAGTGACTATGATGAGGAGACATTGGCTCTTATTACACGTGAAGAACATGGTGGAGATGATTCTGATCATGAGACGCAATATATGGCTCCTGAAGACGCTGACAGGTATGAATGTTTAGTTGCTCAACGTGTTTTGAGTGTGCAGGTCACACAAGCTGAGCAAAATCAGAGGCACAATTTGTTCCATACCAAGGGAGTTGTGAAGGAACGTTCTGTGCGCGTCATAATAGACGGAGGGAGCTGCAACAACTTGGCTAGCATGGAGATGGTGGAGAAGCTTTCTCTCACCACAAGACCACATCCACATCCTTACTACATCCAATGGTTCAACAACAGCGGCAAGGTTAAGGTAACACGTACTGTTCGTGTGCATTTTAGTATCTCTACATATGCTGATTATGTTGATTGTGATGTGGTACCTATGCAAGCATGTTCCTTATTACTTGGTAGACCATGGCAATTTGATAAAAATTCTGTACACCATGGTAGAAACAATCACTATACTCTTGTTCATAAGGATAAAACTATTACTTTGCTTCCTATAACTCCTGATTCCATTTTGAAAGACGATATTAATAGAGCTAATAAAGCACAACAGGAGAAGAATAAGAGTGAAAATCAGATTGTGGCAAAAGAATTTGAGCAACAAATGAAGCCTAATAATAAACCATCTAGTGTTGCTTCTGAAATTAAATTGAAAAGTGCATGTTTATTTGCCACCAAATCTGATATTGATGAGCTAGATTTCAGCAAATCTGTTTGCTATGCTTTTGTGTGCAAAGAGGCATTATTTTCATTCGAGGACGTGCCTTCCTCTTTGCCTCCTGCTGTCACTAACATTTTGCAGGAGTTCGGTGACGTTTTTCCACAAGACGTGCCACCGGGATTACCGCCTATTCGAGGGATTGAGCATCAGATTGACTTAATTCCCGGTGCTTCACTGCCAAACCGTGCACCATACCGTACCAATCCAGAGGAGACGAAGGAGATTATGCGTCAAGTACAAGAGCTTCTCGACAAAGGTTATATACGCGAATCCCTTAGTCCTTGTGATGTTCCTATTATTCTAGTGCCGAAAAAGGATGGTACATCACGTATGTGTGTTGATTGTAGAGGCATTAATAATATTACTATTCGTTATCGTCATCCTATTCCTAGGCTAGATGATATGCTTGATGAATTGAGTGGCTCTACAATATTCTCCAAAGTTGATTTGCGTAGTGGCTACCATCAAATTCGTATGAAATTGGGAGATGAATGGAAAACAGCATTTAAAACTAAGTTTGGATTATATGAGTGGTTAGTGATGCCTTTTGGGTTAACTAATGCACCTAGTACTTTCATGAGATTAATGAACGAAGTTTTACGTGCTTTCATTGGACGATTTGTGGTAGTTTACTTTGATGACATATTGATTTTTAGCAGATCTTTGGAGGAACATTTGGAACATTTACATGCTGTTTTTATTGCTCTACGTGATGCACGTTTGTTTGGTAACCTTGGGAAGTGCACCTTTTGCACCGACCGAGTATCTTTTCTTGGCTATGTTGTTACTCCACAGGGAATTGAAGTTGATAAAGCCAAGATTGAAGCTATTGAGAGTTGGCCGCAGCCCAAAACGGTCACACAAGTGAGGAGTTTTCTTGGCCTCGCTGGATTCTATAGGCGTTTTGTGAGAGATTTCAGCACCATTGCTGCACCTCTCAACGAGCTTACAAAGAAGGATGTGCCTTTTGTTTGGGGTACCGCACAGGAAGAAGCCTTCACGGTATTGAAAGATAAGTTGACACATGCTCCTTTACTCCAACTTCCTGATTTTAATAAGACTTTTGAGCTTGAATGTGATGCTAGAGGAATTGGATTAGGAGGTGTGTTATTACAAGATGGCAAACCTGTTGCATACTTTTCTGAAAAATTGAGTGGGCCTAGTCTGAATTATTCTACTTATGATAAAGAATTATATGCTCTTGTTCGGACTTTAGAAACATGGCAACATTATTTATGGCCCAAAGAATTTGTTATACATTCTGATCATGAATCTTTGAAACATATTAAAAGTCAAGCTAAACTGAATCGTAGACATGCTAAATGGGTTGAATTCATTGAGACTTTCCCTTATGTCATTAAACACAAGAAGGGAAAAGAAAATGTTATTGCCGATGCATTGTCTCGTCGCTATACTATGCTTTCACAACTTGACTTCAAAATATTTGGTTTGGAGACCATCAAAGATCAATATGTGCATGATGCTGATTTTAAAGATGTAATGCAGAATTGTAAAGAAGGAAGAATGTGGAACAAGTTTGTTGTTAACGATGGATTTGTGTTTCGTGCTAACAAGCTATGCATTCCAGCTAGCTCCGTTCTTCTTTTGTTGTTGCAGGAGGCGCATGGAGGAGGATTAATGGGACATTTTGGCGTGAAGAAGACGGAGGACGTACTTGCTATACATTTCTTTTGGCCAAAGATGAGACGGGATGTTGAGCGTTTTATTGCTCGCTGCACTACATGTCAAAAAGCTAAGTCACGACTCAATCCTCATGGTTTATATATGCCTTTGCCTGTACCTAGTGTTCCTTGGGAGGATATATCTATGGACTTTGTTTTAGGTTTACCTCGAACAAAGAAGGGGAGGGATAGCATATTTGTTGTCGTGGATAGATTCTCGAAAATGGCACACTTTATACCATGTCATAAAAGCGATGATGCTGTTAATGTTGCTGATTTGTTCTTTCGTGAAATAATTCGCTTGCATGGTGTGCCAAATACTATTGTTTCAGATCGTGATACTAAATTTCTTAGCCACTTTTGGAGATGTTTATGGGCTAAGTTGGGGACTAAACTGCTTTTTAGTACTACTTGTCACCCCCAAACTGATGGACAAACTGAAGTAGTCAATAGAACGTTGTCTACTATGCTTAGGGCTGTTTTGAAGAATAATAAGAAAATGTGGGAGGAATGCTTGCCTCATATTGAATTTGCTTATAATCGTTCATTGCATTCTACTACTAAGATGTGCTCTTTTGAAGTTGTGTATGGTTTCCTACCTTGTGCACCTATTGATTTGTTGCCTCTTCCATCTTCGGAGAAGGTTAATTTTGATGCTAAACAACGTGCTGAATTGATTTTAAAAATGCATGAGTTAACTAAGGAAAACATTGAGCGTATGAATGCTAAATATAAACTTGCTGGAGATAAGGGTAGAAAACATGTTGTGTTTGCACCTGGAGATCTTGTTTGGTTACATTTGCGTAAGGATAGATTTCCTGATTTGCGCAAATCAAAGTTAATGCCACGTGCTGATGGTCCCTTTAAGGTGTTAGAGAAAATAAATGATAATGCATATAAACTTGAGCTGCCTGCATATTTTGGGGTTAGTCCCACTTTTAACATTGCAGATTTGAAGCCTTATTTGGGTGAGGAAGATGAACTTCCGTCGAGGACGACTTCATTTCAAGAAGGGGAGGATGATGAGGACATCAATACAATTGTTACACCCACAGCCCCTGCTGCTATACATACTGGACCAATTACTAGAGCTCGTGCACGCCAACTAAATTACCAGGTACTTTCGTTTCTTGGTAATGATTCTAATGTTCATGAGAATATGATGCTGCCTAAATTGGATACATTTGTTTTGCTTACAAATGAAGGGCCTAGCTTGGAGAAGGATGAACATTGGAGCAAGAACAAGCATGGAGATAATGGCATGCGCAAGGGGAACAAGAATGGAGTTACAAGTGATGATTTCAGGACTTTGAAGCCACCATAATGGGTGCATGAAGCCTTGGACGAAATATACAAGATGCCACTTCATAAATTTCGTCCCGAGGCTATTTTAGGTGCTGCGTCACCTTATTATTGGGCCAGGCCCATGTAATTTCGAAATACATAAGTATAGGCTATTTTTAGAGTCCGTATGTGTGGGGAAACAAGAGATAGGGTTGATTTCGGACTCCTCCACCAAGGGCCACGAAATTCCCCCCTCTTCCTCCATATATACAGCCCTTAGGGCATCGTTTAGACTTTGGGTTTTGTTTAGATTAAAAGTTCGCCATAGCTGCAACTTCGCGTACTTCGTTTGTGTTCAACGACCAGACAAAGGCGTCACAGAACCCCACCTTGATCAATAAAGCTTTCATCTTATATTCGCAATATCCAGAGTGCAATCTTAGTTTCTTGCTTGTTCTTCGTTTGCTTGCAGGAAACAGACCCTCGTGGTCAGGTTGATCGTGCTCCGGCGTGGTCAATAACCTCTCGGAGTTGGTTTAGCGATTGCTAAGGCGCGACGTCCTCGCACGTTCGTAGTCGGATCGTCAAAGTCGACTTCCACCAAAGCGAAATCCACCATCTCATCGAAAGACGGGACACCTTTGCCTCTATCAACTATTGTTTCAGATCGTGATACTAAATTTCTTAGCCACTTTTGGAGATGTTTATGGGCTAAGTTGGGGACTAAACTGCTTTTTAGTACTACTTGTCACCCCCAAACTGATGGACAAACTGAAGTAGTCAATAGAACGTTGTCTACTATGCTTAGGGCTGTTTTGAAGAATAATAAGAAAATGTGGGAGGAATGCTTGCCTCATATTGAATTTGCTTATAATCGTTCATTGCATTCTACTACTAAGATGTGCCCTTTTGAAGTTGTGTATGGTTTCCTACCTCATGCACCTATTGATTTGTTGCCTCTTCCATCTTCGGAGAAGGTTAATTTTGATGCTAAACAACGTGCTGAATTGATTTTAAAAATGCATGAGTTAACTAAGGAAAACATTGAGCGCATGAATGCTAAATATAAACTTGCTGGAGATAAGGGTAGAAAACATGTTGTGTTTGCACCTGGAGATCTTGTTTGGTTACATTTGCGTAAGGATAGATTTCCTGATTTGCGTAAATCAAAGTTAATGCCACGTGCTGATGGTCCCTTTAAGGTGTTAGAGAAAATAAATGATAATGCATATAAACTTGAGCTGCCTGCAGATTTTGGGGTTAGTCCCACTTTTAACATTGCAGATTTGAAGCCTTATTTGGGTGAGGAAGATGAACTTCCGTCGAGGGCGACTTCATTTCAAGAAGGGGAGGATGATGAGGACATCAATACAATTGTTACACCCACAGCCCCTGCTGCTATACATACTGGACCAATTACTAGAGCTCCTGCACGCCAACTAAATTACCAGGTACTTTCGTTTCTTGGTAATGATTCTAATGTTCATGAGAATATGATGCTGCCTAAATTGGATACATTTGTTTTGCTTACAAATGAAGGGTCTAGCTTGGAGAAGGATGAACATTGGAGCAAGAACAAGCATGGAGATGATGGCATGCGCAAGGGGAACAAGAACGGAGTTACAAGTGATGATTTCAGGACTTTGAAGCCACCATAATGGGTGCATGAAGCCTTGGACGAAATATACAAGATGCCACTTCATAAATTTCGTCCCGAGGCTATTTTAGGTGCTGCGTCACCTTATTATTGGGCCAGGCCCATGTAATTTGGAAATACATAAGTATATGCTATTTTTAGAGTCCGTATGTGTGGGGAAACAAGAGATAGGGTTGATTTCGGACCCCTCCACCAAGGGCCATGAAATTCCCCCCTCTTCCTCCATATATACAGCCCTTAGGGCATCGTTTAGACTTTGTATTTTGTTTAGATTAAAAGTTCGCCATAGCTGCAACTTCGCGTACTTCGTTTGTGTTCAACGACCAGACAAAGGCGTCACAGAACCCCACCTTGATCAATAAAGCTTTCATCTTATATTCGCAATATCCAGATTGCAATCTTAGTTTCTTGCTTGTTCTTCGTTCGCTCGCAGGAAACAGACCCTCGTGGTCAGGTTGATCGTGCTCCGGCGTGGTCAATAACCTCTCGGAGTTGGTTTAGCGATTGCTAAGGCGCGACGTCCTCGCACGTTCGTAGTCGGATCGTCAAAGTCGACTGCCACCAAAGCGATATCCATCATCTCATCGAAAGACGGGACACCTTTGCCTCTATCATGTTCGCGACCAGACAGACAACGCTACATATGCTTCGACCGGGTGGGTCCCAGCTGTCACGAAGGACAAGGAGGCACTTCCTTGCCTGTGAATATCTAGCTGGCGGGTCCCAGCTGTCAGGGGCAGAATCATAATTTTTTTGACCATAATAAGGAGGCACTTCCTTTCATGCAAAGATGTTGTTGGTGGGTCCCAGGTGTCAGGGGCAGGAATAAGGAGGCACTTCCTTCTGTGCGAAGATATACGTGGTGGGTCCTAGCTTTCAGGGGTGAGGAGTAATTATATTTTCGCGTAATAAGGAGGCGGTTGCATGTGTGCGTCCATGGACCTGGTGCGTCCCCACTGTCAGCCTCTCCACGTACAGTCCTCTTCCGATGAATCTCATTTGTTGACCAAGTTGACCACGCCGCGCCGAGCGCACCAAGGCGATGGACGATGGTGAGGCCCCTGACGACAATGAGCCGGAGATGGGAAGATGCGGAAGTGGAGTCACGGACGAAGAGGTGTACAAGGGTTAACTGGTTCTGGTGCGGCGTGGTTCTATAGTCAGCAAAGAATAACATAAGGTGTGGAGGGGTGTCCTGGCCAGCGGTGGGGTAGCGCTTCGCAGCGAAGCATGCTAAGCAGAGCTGCTAGCAGCCTGAGGTGGGAGCAGCTGGTCCCGGTGGCGTTGGAGGAAGAAGACGAGCGATTGAAGATGGATGCCGACCATTGGAAGTAAATCCAATGGCTATCAATGTCAGAATCACTTATTGACTAAGTTGACAACGCCTTGCATTGGCTTCGACCTATTGGCCCACATTCAACCTCCAAAAGCTGGCATGTATTCAACCCATTTTTTTTAGAATTTACAGTCCATTTGCTGGGCTGGGTGAACAAATAATGTAGCGTCCATGCGACCCATTTATTTTAAAAACCTACAAACCATTTGCACATTCTTGAAATACATGAATTTGCTGGGCTGGGTGAACAAATAATATAGCGTCCATGCAGCTCATTTATTTTTTCCCAAAAATTTACAGCCCGTTTGCACTTTTTCGAAACACACGATTTTGCTGGGCTGGTTATAATTATAATGTTGGGTTGGGCGCAGCAATGTTATCAACAAATAAACAGGGGTTGAAAATTTTGTTATAAATATATTTAAATAATAAGTGCTTTATTATTACTTAGGTCCTTAAATCATACCAAACTTTTGTACACAATCACCAGGATTTTCATTGCCTTAGAGTACAAAACAACATGATTTAATGTTTAAAAAATTATTTTTATAAGTTAATAAGACGTGGGATATTTTTTCTTATATATGTAAGTATATTTTAATTATATGATGATAATAAAAATAATATATAATAACATATAAAATAATATAAATATATATAATATAGTTAGAAGGCAAACATAAGTTGGACCTGGCGTTCCTATTCTTATATAGAAAAGTAGAACAGATCTCTGCGTTTTCTTCAAAAAAATACATAAGTTGGGCTGCGGGTCTTTCAGAAAAAAATAAAACCTAGGGTCGGAGGCCCATAGGCCGGTCGATACATGACAACCCTAAAAAAAATACAAACCGGCATGTCATGGGTTGCGCATGTTAAAAAAGAATGCCTAGACTAGGCAGCCCACAACTCAGCTGATACTTGCAGGCCCACTGATAATAAATGATACCTGCCAGCTCCTCGATGACTGGCTTCATTGTAAATTTATCTCCTTTAGTATCTACATTGATAAACCCGTGGGCCCCAATGTCAATATAGCATTGGGAGGAAGTATTTTTTCAATGAGGCAGTTGCTTGCGTACGACCATGGACCTGGTGTGCCCCAATTTTTTCGTCTCTCCACGTACAGTCCTCTCCAGATTCCTCTTGTTTGTTGAGCATGTTCACAATGGCAGACAGCGGCACCGCGGCGAGTGCACAAAGGCGGAGGATGACGTCCAGGCCCTGGACGAGAACGCACCAAAGCCGGGGAAGACGTGCTACAGTAGTGGTAGAAGCTGTGCCTAATTTCTAGCAAAAGTACTGGAGTAGCCCAGTGGCCGAGTTCCACTCCCCAACCGCTGCTCCGCCCGGGTTCGATTCCACCTAATGCAGTGAAAATATGCCCAAATTTTTGCCTCTGCCATTACTGACATGTGGGTCCCCATTGTCATCTATGCACATGATAGAGGCGGGGGGGTGTCCCGATCTTTCGATGAGATGATAACTATCGATTTGGTGGAGACGACTTTGACGATCCGACTACAAACGTGCACGACGTTGCACCTTAGCAATCGCTAAACCAATCTCCTGAGGTTACTGACGATGCCGGAAGCACGGTCAGCCTGACCACGAAGGTCTATTCCTGCAAGCAATCGAAGAACGAGCAAGAATATGATAAAGCAATCTGAATATTGCAAATATATATGAGGTATTGATAATGGTGGGGATCCGTAAGCGGTCTTGGTCTGGTCGTTGGACACAAACGAAGTACACGAAGTTGCACTGGCTAACTTTTAACTAAACAAATCCCAAGGAAAAGCTACTAGATGGATCTACTTATATAGGAGCAAGGGGTGGCGGCCAAGGAGGTGGGAGGACGTCCCAAGGCAGGCTAAAACTAAATCTAGGTCGTACAAGGCCAATGGGCCCAAGTGGAGGTGATGTAACACCTTTGGACTTGTAGTTTGACTCGGATTCTGCTGCAGCATCAGATTGTTTCGTCCACAACTCAACACTCCGGACGAATTTGAAGGTGATTCCAATTGGGTTGGAACGTGCACGAAATCTAGTTTCCAACAAAAAAAGAATCACCCAATTCGGAGTCCGTATGAAAAACTTGTGTGCGTTTTGAGTCAGGTATGTCTGTGCAGTCCGAATCTGAATCCAGAACGTGAGAGACTTGGACTCTATCTTCTCTTGGGCCAAAAGTGACGTGAGAGAACTTTTTGGACAGCAAATAAACATCTCTTTCTTCCTTATCTTCATATGTGAATTGTACAAATGTCCCATACACCTGCAATTAGACAAAACACAAAAGTGTGTGAAGTATTTTTGTTCTGGATAACATAAATAGATTATCGAATAGTTTGCACTAGAAATCACCTGACAAATATGCATATATGCAATATTTTTGGTCATATCCAAGGTAGTCATGTCCTCATCATCCTCCCCTTCTTGAAAATAAAGCCGTCCTCGGCGTTGCTTAATCTGAAATGTGGCTAACAAAAGAGACAAGGTGTACATGTTGTATATGTATATGTCATCCATTTTTACTTCCCTTGATTTTTGCATATATGACACATGAATAGATGAGTAACTTGCATAGTTCATAAAATCTAAAGCCAAAAAATTAGCACAAGAAGTAGAAGGCATGAAAATATTGCAACTCAGTTTGTACATATAAGTGAAGCTCTTATTCATTTCAAAAGATTGACAATGTTCATCATTAAACCATCCCAACATTGGTGAATAAACCTTATTTGCATCAAATTTACATGCTACAACATGCTTAAATAAGCAAACATGCAATAAGTCATTCAACATAGAATCATCACCAAGATTAGAGGTCATATCAAAATGATTAAACATTGGTTCTTTTGCATCAATAGTTAATTCAATGGGTGCACTCAAAATTGTTGGTATTTCAGTTGTTTGATCACATGGCAAAGTCAAATTATCAACGTAGTCCTCTAAAATAGGTGGTGTGATCAAAGTAGTGGGTAGCTCATCAGATGGTGCATTCAAATTGACAAGGCATTCATCATTCTCATGTAGAGATGGAAGATCAGTACCTTTGTCATTACCTCTTATGATCAACTCAGATGATGTAGCCACTCTCGGGGGCGATGTGTCACATGGTGGAGGTGATGTAGTCCTGACAACAACGGATGTGGTTGTCATAGTATGCCTAGTAGTTGAAGGAACAATCATATCAACTCTTGGAATGTGCACCGTGCGCTTGTTCTCCTCGTGGCCAACACGTCGTTTTATTTCCTGTTCAGCTTTGCAAGCAAGATGAAACAAATGGTTCATAGGATAACACTCTTCATGAATTAGTATCTCTTGAATATCACGGTTTAATCCTCCCCAAAATCTATCCATAAAAGCATCTCTTGAACGAGCAAGAATATGATAAAGCAATCTGAATATTGCAAATATATATGAGGTATTGATAATGGTGGGGATCCGTAAGCGGTCTTGGTCTGGTCGTTGGACACAAACGAAGTACACGAAGTTGCGTTGGCTAACTTTTAACTAAACAAATCCCAAGGAAAAGCTACTAGATGGATCTACTTATATAGGAGCAAGGGGTGGCGGCCAAGGAGGTGGGAGGACGTCCCAAGGCAGCCTAAAACTAAATCTAGGTCGTACAAGGCCAATGGGCCCAAGTGGAGGTGATGTAACACCTTTGGACTTGTAGTTTGACTCGGATTCTGCTGCAGCATCAGATTGTTTCGTCCACAACTCAACGCTCCGGACGAATTTGAAGGTGATTCCAATTGGGTTGGAAAGTGCACGAAATCTAGTTTCTAACAAAAAAAGAATCACCCAATTCGGAGTCCGTATGAAAAACTTGTGTGCGTTTTGAGTCAGGTATGTCTGTGCAGTCCGAATCTGAATCCAGAACGTGAGAGACTTGGACTCTATCTTCTCTTGGGCCAAAAGTGACGTGAGAGAACTTTTTGGACAGCAAATAAACATCTCTTTCTTCCTTATCTTCATATGTGAATTGTACAAATGTCCCATACACCTGCAATTAGACAAAACACAAAAGTGTGTGAAGTATTTTTGTTCTGGATAACATAAATAGATTATCGAATAGTTTGCACTAGAAATCACCTGACAAATATGCATATATGCAATATTTTTGGTCATATCCAAGGTAGTCATGTCCTCATCATCCTCCCCTTCTTGAAAATAAAGCCGTCCTCGGCGTTGCTTAATCTGAAATGTGGCTAACAAAAGAGACAAGGTGTACATGTTGTATATGTATATGTCATCCATTTTTACTTCCCTTGATTTTTGCATATATGACACATGAATAGATGAGTAACTTGCATAGTTCATAAAATCTAAAGCCAAAAAATTAGCACAAGAAGTAGAAGGCATGAAAATATTGCAACTCAGTTTGCACATATAAGTGAAGCTCTTATTCATTTCAAAAGATTGACAATGTTCATCATTAAACCATCCCAACATTGGTTAATAAACCTTACTTGCATCAAATTTACATGCTACAACATGCTTAAATAAGCAAAGATGCAATAAGTCATTCAACACAGAATCATCACCAAGATTAGAGGTCATATCAAAATGATTAAACATTGGTTCTTTTGCATCAATAGTTAATTCAATGGGTGCACTCAAAATTGTTGGTATTTCAGTTGTTTGATCACATGGCAAAGTCAAATTATCAACGTAGTCCTCTAAAATAGGTGGTGTGATCAAAGTAGTGGGTAGCTCATCAGATGGTGCATTCAAATTGACAAGGCATTCATCATTCTCATGTAGAGATGGAAGATCAGTACCTTTGTCATTACCTCTTATGATCAACTCAGATGATGTAGCCACTCTCGGGGGCGATGTGTCACATGGTGGAGGTGATGTAACACCTTTGGACTTGTAGTTTGACTCGGATTCTGCTGCAGCATCAGATTGTTTCGTCCACAACTCAATGCTCCGGACGAATTTGAAGGTGATTCCAATTGGGTTGGAAAGTGCACGAAATCTAGTTTCCAACAAAAAAAAGAATCACCCAATTCGGAGTCCGTATGAAAAACTTGTGTGCGTTTTGAGTCAGGTATGTCTGCGCAGTCCGAATCTGAATCCAGAACGTGAGAGACTTGGACTCTATCTTCTCTTGGGCCAAAAGTGACGTGAGAGAACTTTTTGAACAGCAAATAAACATCTCTTTCTTCCTTATCTTCATATGTGGATTGTACAAATGTCCCATACACCTGCAATTAGACAAAACACAAAAGTGTGTGAAGTATTTTTGTTCTGGATAACATAAATAGATTATTGAATAGTTTGCACTAGAAATCACCTGACAAATATGCATATATGCAATATTTTTGGTCATATCCAAGGTAGTCATGTCCTCATCATCCTCCCTTTCTTGAAAATAAAGCCGTCCTCGGCGTTGCTTAATCTGAAATGTGGCTAACAAAAGAGACAAGGTGTACATGTTGTATATGTATATGTCATCCATTTTTACTTCCCTTGATTTTTGCATATATGACACATGAATAGATGAGTAACTTGCATAGTTCATAAAATCTAAAGCCAAAAAATTAGCACAAGAAGTAGAAGGCATGAAAATATTACAACTCAGTTTGCACATATAAGTGAAGCTCTTACTCATTTCAAAAGATTGACAATGTTCATCATTAAACCATCCCAACATTGGTGAATAAACCTTACTTGCATCAAATTTACATGCTACAACATGCTTAAATAAGCAAACATGCAATAAGTCATTCAACACAGAATCATCACCAAGATTAGAGGTCATATCAAAATGATTAAACATTGGTTCTTTTGCATCAATAGTTAATTCAATGGGTGCACTCAAAATTGTTGGTATTTCAGTTGTTTGATCACATGGCAAAGTCAAATTATCAACGTAGTCCTCTGAAATAGGTGGTGTGATCAAAGTAGTGGGTAGCTCATCAGATGGTGCATTCAAATTGACAAGGCATTCATCATTCTCATGTAGAGATGGAAGATCAGTACCTTTGTCATTACCTCTTATGATCAACTCAGATGATGTAGCCACTCTCGGGGCCGATGTGTCACATGGTGGAGGTGATGTAGCTCTGATACCACTTGATAGAGGCAAAGGTGTCCCGTCTTTCGATGAGATGATGGATATCGCTTTGGTGGAAGTCGACTTTGACGATCCGACTACGAACGTGCGAGGACGTCGCGCCTTAGCAATCGCTAAACCAACTCCGAGAGGTTATTGACCACGCCAGAGCACGATCAACCTGACCACGAGGGTCTGTTTCCTGCGAGCAAACGAAGAACAAGCAAGAAACTAAGATTGCAATCTGGATATTGCGAATATAAGATGAAAGCTTTATTGATCAAGGTGGGGTTCTGTGACGCCTTTGTCTGGTCGTTGAACACAAACGAAGTACGCGAAGTTGCAGCTATGGCGAACTTTTAATCTAAACAAAACCCAAAAATAATGTTCCTATAACTACTAGGATGTGGTGGTAAAACGCTCACAGTAAAGCAAATATCAATGTCTTACAAGTTCTTACCATGCAGCAGGCGGTGATCGGCAACCAGCGGTGTCAAGTAACTCCGAATATTGAGTAAAGCGATTGCCAGGGGAGCGTACGTATACACGGTGTAGAAATATGTGGAGCTGGGTTGGCTATATATGGTAGCAAAAGATTAGCAATAATCAATTCAAAGATGCAATGTTGAATAAACGCTCAACGACGGTACTGTGCTGGTCCTAGGCTAGACCGAACTAGAGACGCGAGCCTAGAACACTAATGAGGTCACGTCGTAGCACAACCAGCATCAATGAAGGATACAGAGTAGCTCTGGACAGCGAGATATAAGTGAAGATCACAATGGCAGTAAAGATAATGATGTGAAACAAGAGCCAAGCTGTTTTACCGAACAGTGCACAAAACAGATTCCAATCCGAATTCAGGTACGAGATTGATTCTAGATAGATCCAATTTTTTTTCTTCTCTCTTTTTTTTCTCACGCTTTTTTTTCTTTTTCTTCTCCCTCTTTCTTTTTTTTTCTTTCCTTTTTTCTCTTTTTTTTTCTTTATCTTCTTTTTCTCCCTCTTTCCAAGACAAACTAGATAAGATGCAGATTCGATCAGGCGAAGATGTGAGTGACCTCAACTATGATTATGACAATAAACAGTGCGTAGCACGTGGTGGAAATTGGTGGATTGGATGGTGGACAGCGGATGGGATAATGATGAAGCGGCTGCGTGACTAATGTGAACAGAACTCGAAACTCTAAAGGAACTAGACACTAAGACCAGCAACTCGACACGACGATGCAACCGATAATTCAACTATGCAAGCAATGAAAAGAAAATTGCAAAGGCTCAGACTGGCTTGGACCAAGGATGAATAGATCTAACTCTTTTTTGTGGCTTTTTCTTGGACAATAGGTAAGAAAATAAATCTAACTAGGAAAACTGGAAATTCTCACCGAGCAACCTGAAAACTGATACCACTTGATAGAGGCGGGGGGTGTCCCGATCTTTCGATGAGATGATAACTATCGATTTGGTGGAGACGACTTTGACGATCCGACTACAAACGTGCACGACGTTGCGCCTTAGCAATCGCTAAACCAATCTCCTAAGGTTACTGACGATGCCGGAAGCACGGTCAGCCTGACCACGAAGGTCTATTCCTGCAAGCAATCGAAGAACGAGCAAGAATATGATAAAGCAATCTGAATATTGCAAATATATATGAGGTATTGATAATGGTGGGGATCCGTAAGCGGTCTTGGTCTGGTCGTTGAACACAAACGAAGTACACGAAGTTGCACTGGCTAACTTTTAACTAAACAAATCCCAAGGAAAAGCTACTAGATGGATCTACTTATATAGGAGCAAGGGGTGGCGGCCAAGGAGGTGGGAGGACGTCCCAAGGCAGCCTAAAACTAAATCTAGGTCGTACAAGGCCAATGGGCCCAAGTGGAGGTGATGTAACACCTTTGGACTTGTAGTTTGACTCGGATTCTGCTGCAGCATCAGATTGTTTCGTCCACAACTCAACGCTCCGGACGAATTTGAAGGTGATTCCAATTGGGTTGGAACGTGCACGAAATCTAGTTTCCAACAAAAAAAGAATCACCCAATTCGGAGTCCGTATGAAAAACTTGTGTGCGTTTTGAGTCAGGTATGTCTGTGCAGTCCGAATCTGAATCCAGAACGTGAGAGACTTGGACTCTATCTTCTCTTGGGCCAAAAGTGACGTGAGAGAACTTTTTGGACAGCAAATAAACATCTCTTTCTTACTTATCTTCATATGTGGATTGTACAAATGTCCCATACACATGCAATTAGACAAAACACAAAAGTGTGTGAAGTATTTTTGTTCTGGATAACATAAATAGATTATCGAATAGTTTGCACTAGAAATCACCTGACAAATATGCATATATGCAATATTTTTGGTCATATCCAAGGTAGTCATGTCCTCATCAGCACACCACCTCCAACACTTGCCAAAACTTCATCCCTCGTTTTCTCTGTTTCTCGCACACTCAACATTATGTGGGCATTTTTAAAATAGCATATCTTTTTGACTGTGCATCATATGAAGATGTGCTATGCATGAATGTTGATCAGCATCATGTTAACTGGTTAGTAGTTCAATTTTCAACCATGAATAAAACTTCCAACATGATGTTATCCCTGTTTGAAAAGGGCGTGTTAATATAAATGCTCTGCCTTTGAAACTTGTAGTTTCTTATCTGAACTGAAACTTGCAGTTCTTCTCTGAGAATCACATTGTCTGCACTTTTACATGAAACTACATTTTTTTGAAGTGCTAAAAATAGATCTCTAGAATTCATAAAATACTTCATATGCTCAATACTGCAAATCTAAAATTCAAAAGACATTCATATCTGAAAGTACTCTCAAAACACACAACACAAAACACAGTTCACAGCCTGCAAATGCTGACAACCATAAGCTCCTCCTCAGACTATTGAGGGGGGGGGGAGCCCTCCTATTCCTTGGCGATAGACAACCGGCCCGTAGACATGGTGAACAGCGAGGGAGAGGATGGCGGGGAAGCGTCGACGTGCCAACCGCTTTTCTCCTCTTGCGGTTGGGTACGGTCGGCGAAGACTCCACCGGGTCGCTCTGCCACAACACCCTCACAAACGGCACCGTGTAGATGCTTGATCCTTCAATCTCTGGTGGATGCTCCATCTTGGATCGATACTCCCACCACCGCTGCCTCACGATCGGATTTGGTGAACTGTTTGCTCCATGGCCCAGAGGAGCAGCTCTATGTACTCCCACGCGACTCCCTCTGGGAGTATCACGGCCTTTTCACCCTGTTCCAGATATTTAGCCATCATTGTCGCTGTCATTGCTAATTGCTTCGGGTTGTCAAACCAAGACTGTATCTCCAACATCCTCACTAGCTTCACAAGGTCGCCGTATGCTATCCTCACATATCGGTTGTACTCCTCCATCGATCTACTTCTCCACAACACCTTCACTCGCCGGCGATGGTTTTTGAATGGAAGAGGAGAGGAGCAGCGCTGGTTTTGGATTGGAACATGAGAGGAGCAGTGGTGGTTTTGAAATGGAAGAGGAGAGGAGCGGCGGTGGTATTGGAAGTATTTTTTTTGTTTTGCGTATTTTGGGTCAAAGTTTGACCACATACTGTATTTGACAAGCAAAATGTGAATGCATGTCATCAAAAATTGTATTGTTTGGTTCGTATCTGAATGTTACTTTCAAATTATATTATTTTTGCAATGTATAACATATATTTTATTTACTAAAATCATGGTAAAAAATGACCCAGAACATAAGGGAGATTAGTTAATGTAGGGTCACTTCTTAATTGAAGGGTAAATTGATTTTGATTTTGATCTAGTCAGAATGCGTGGCCCTCTTGTACAATCCTAAATCATTGACGCATACTCCTCTCCCTCTTCTCCATTGCAAAACCATCCCCTCTCCTCTCTGTCTTCTCCATTCCAAAACCACCGTATCACCTCTCCCTCTTCTCCATGGCAAAACCACCCCCTCTCCTCTCCATCTTCTCCATTGCAAAACCACGGTCTCACCTCTCCCTCTTCTCCATTGCAAGACCACCGTCTCTCCTCCGATATTCCAAAGCCAACACCGGACCTATCAGAAGCACATCTATGGAGAGGATGCAGCAACGAATCTGGTAGATCGCTGGCGGCGACCATGCAAAGTTAGCTAGGTCGAAGGAGATCCTTACTTGGTTTGACAACTAGTGGGAGATTTTGAGGACAGTGACGGCCATGTGGCAATGTATGAGAAAGAGCGAGACAACGGCGATGAGGGCGGCAATGTACTCCCCGACAGCAGTCATGCTGCAGTCCCTCGAGTTCATCGAGTATCTCCTTTGGGCGATGTAGTAGACAGATTCGCCCGAGGCGACAGTCAGGCGGAGGTGGTGGGTGTACATGTAGAAGGTCGAGCATCCATAGGATAACGAATCAATCGAGTACAGTGTACCGTTCGTGAGGGTGCAGTGCCAGCCAGAGCCACAGGAGTATTCATTCTCCCACCGCAAGAGGAGGTCGGATGGCACGATGTCGCTTCCCCGCCGTTCTCTACGGTTCCCTCGTTGCTCACCTCATTTCAACAGTGGCGGTAGGGTTTAAGGTAAGCTTCTCACTAACCTAATCGTCCATCTGCTCATGCTTACAATCATTGTGATGGCTAATGAAAATCATAAGGGTAAGTACTGGGTAGTACTCCGAGTCTCCGAGTACTACGCCACTCACACTAAAATAGCTCAGGACCTAAAACAAAGTTGTGACAATGTGTAGAAATAAAGAAAATCGATTTGTGCTTTTTTCAGAAAAGAGTACTCCCTAGAAAAGCGCCAATATAAGCTACTCCTATTTGATTAGAGGATTTGCTGCAACACTGAAACTAGTAAAGTGTCCCCTCTGTCGAAATCGGGGCTCTGGGGACCCAAGAAAAGGTTTGAACTCTGGGGTGTGCTCGAAGGACCTAGCAAAGCTCTAGCTCTCTGCCGGCTACTTCACGGTGATGCTCTAGCATGCTCGAGCGAGAAGGAAGATGAAAAATGGACACAACAATTTACCCAGGTTCAGACCAACTTGCAGTGTAAGACCCTACTCCTACTTTGTGTGGATTGCCTCGCGAGGGAGGATGAGTATGAGTGTGTACAAGCAGGATGAACTTCCTCGGGTGGCTTGATGGTTCTGAGGATTCCGGGGCTCAAGGATTTGACCCCTCTCGATGGTGGAGACCACCCTATACTTATACTAGACCTGTTCCTCTTCCTCGAAAACCCTAGGCAGAAAGCATTGCCACAATGGACAATGTTTAAGGGGAACAGGAGTACATCTTATCCTGACTAAAGGTGGTCTTCACCTGCCGAAGCTCCCTGCCATGACACACCGGTGGGCTCGGTGATGACCTCTGTCCTGGTGAGCCCGTTGTCCTGGTCTTCTTGCACCAAAGTGGCAACCTTTGGGGATTGCCCCGAGAACCCACATGCTGGCCCTGCCTCCTTATCATGAAAGAGGAAAACATCCTTATCCATGCCCGGTGGCACAGCTCCTGGCGTCGCTTATTGTGGTTCACGTCACCCACGTGCAGCGCGAGGCAGGGCTTGGTGAGCCTAGACATTACACCCATGCGAGGGGCTTCAGGGGGCAACTTCGGGGGGCAGCCCTGCGTGAGGCCCTCGGGGAGCTCTTGACGGCACTTGCTGACGTACACCTCGTGAGGTGGGGGGAGGGCTCGCAAGGGTCTTTCTCCTGAAGACTTGAAGATAGGCTGTGTTGGGCTCGTGGTTGCGCCGCACACAGGGACGAAGGAAGACGGGCCTGGGTACCCCCAGTCCGAGAGGCCCAACAGTAGCCCCCGGGCCCGCGGTGCGCATGACTCTGCTCGCAGCAGAGGGAGAGAGACGGGGTGATAACCCACAAGTATAGGGGATCGTTTGTAGCCTTTTTCTATAAATAAGAGCGTCGAATCCAACGAGGAGCTAAAGGCACAACAAATATTTCCTCAAGTTCTATGGACCACCGATGCAACTCCACACACACATGATGTTTGCTTTACCTAAATCAAGTATGAAACTAGAAGTACTTTGCAAGAATAAAACTATGAGTAATTTGCAAGATAATAAACTCAACAGTTTAGTAGAAAGGTTTTCATCACACAAGAAAGTTATTTGTCCCTAGGTGATAGATAACTAGACAGGTAATCATTATTGCAATTTTATATGAGGGAGAGGCATGAGCTAACATACTTTCCGTACTTGGATCATATGCACTTATGATTGGAACTCCAATAAGCATCCGCAACTACCAAAGATCATTAAGGTAAAACCCAACCATAGCATTAAGTATCAAGTCCTCTTTAGTCCCATATGCAACAACCCCTTACTTGGGCATAAGCTTTTGTCACTCAGCCACCCACCATAAGTGAATCATGAACATATTGCAACACCCTACAACGGGGATCCCTCACGTTTGCGCGACACGGAAGGCACCATAGGACAACACCAAAATAAAATATACAACTCAAACTGATAGAGGCAAAGGTGTACCGTCTTTCGATGAGATGATGGATATCACTTTGGTGGCAGTCGACTTTGACGATCCGACTACGAACGTGCGAGGACGTCGCGCCTTAGCAATCGCTAAACCAACTCCGAGAGGTTATTGACCACGCCGGAGCACGATCAACCTGACCACGAGGGTCTGTTTCCTGCAAGCAAACGAAGAACAAGCAAGAAACTGAGACTGCAATCTGGATATTGCGAATATAAGATGAAAGCTTTATTGATCAAGGTGGGGTTCTGTGACGCCTTTGTCTGGTCGTTGAACACAAACGAAGTACGCGAAGTTGCAGCTATGGCGAACTTTTAATCTAAACAAAACCCAAAGTCTAAGCGATGCCCTAAGGGCTGTATATATGGAGGAAGAGGGGGGAATTTCGTGGCCTTTGGTGGAGGGGTCCGAAATCAACCCTATCTCTTGTTTCCCCACACATACGGACTCTAAAAATAGCCTATACTTATGTATTTCGAAATTACATGGGCCTGGCCCAATAATAAGGTGACGCAGCACCTAAAATAGCCTCGGGACGAAATTTATGAAGTGGCATCTTGTATATTTCGTCCAAGGCTTCATGCACCCATTATGGTGGCTTCAAAGTCCTGAAATCATCACTTGTAACTCCGTTCTTGTTCCCTTGCGCTTCCATCATCTCCATGCTTGTTCTTGCTTCAATGTTCATCCTTCTCCAAGCTAGGCCCTTCATTTGTAAGCAAAACAAATGTATCCAGTTTAGGCAGCATCATATTCTCATGAACATTAGAATCATTACCAAGAAACGAAAGTACCTGGTAATTTAGTTGGCGTGCACGAGCTCTAGTAATTGGTCCAGTATGTATAGCAGCAGGGGCTGTGGGTGTAACAATTGTATTGATGTCCTCATCATCCTCCCCTTCTTGAAATGAAGTCGTCCTCGGCGGAAGTTCATCTTCCTCACCCAAATAAGGCTTCAAATCTGCAATGTTAAAAGTGGGACTAACCCCAAAATCTGCAGGCAGCTCAAGTTTATATGCATTATCATTTATTTTCTCTAACACCTTAAAGGGACCATCAGGAAATCTATCCTTACGCAAATGTAACCAAACAAGATCTCCAGGTGCAAACACAACATGTTTTCTACCCTTATCTCCAGCAAGTTTATATTTAGCATTCATACGCTCAATGTTTTCCTTAGTTAACTCATGCATTTTTAAAATCAATTCAGCACGTTGTTTAGCATCAAAATTAACCTTCTCCGATGATAGAGGCGGGGTGTCCTGATCTTTCGATGAGATGATAACTATCGATTTGGTGAAGATGACTTTGACGATCCAACTACAAACGTGCACGACGTTGCGCCTTAGCAATCGCTAAACCAACTCCGAGAGGTTATTGACCACGCCGAAGCACAATCAACCTGACCACGAAGGTCTATTCCTGCAAGCAATCGAAGAACAAGCAAGAATATGATAAAGCAATCTGAATATTGCGAATATAGATGAAGTATTGATAAAGATGGGGATCCGTAAGCGGTCTTGGTCTGGTCGTTGGACACAAACAAAGTACACGAAGTTGCAATGGCTAACTTTTAACTAAACAAATCCCAAGGAAAAGCTACTAGATGGATCTACTTATATAGGAGCAAGGGGTGGCGGCCAAGGAGGTGGGAGGACGTCCCAAGGCAGCCTAAAACTAAATCTAGGTCGTACAAGGCCAATGGGCCCAAGTGGAGGTGATGTAACACCTTTGGACTTGTAGTTTGACTCGGATTCTGCTGCAGCATCAGATTGTTTCGTCCACAACTCAACGCTCCGGACGAATTTGAGGGTGATTCCAATTGGGTTGGAAAGTGCACGAAATCTAGTTTTCAACAAAAAAAAATCACCCAATTCGGAGTCCGTATGAAAAACTTGTGTGCGTTTTGAGTCAGGTATGTCTGTGCAGTCCGAATCTGAATCCAGAACGTGAGAGACTTGGACTCTATCTTCTCTTGGGCCAAAAGTGACGTGAGAGAACTTTTTGGACAGCAAATAAACATCTCTTTCTTCCTTATCTTCATATGTGGATTGTACAAATGTCCCATACACCTGCAATTAGACAAAACACAAAAGTGTGTGAAGTATTTTTGTTCTGGATAACATAAATAGATTGTTGAATAGTTTGCACTAGAAATCACCTGACAAATATGCATATATGCAATATTTTTGGTCATATCCAAGGTAGTCATGTCCTCATCATCCTCCCCTTCTTGACAATAAAGCCGTCCTCGGCGTTGCTTAATCTGAAATGTGGCTAACAAAAGAGACAAGGTGTACATGTTGTATATGTATATGCCATCCATTTTTACTTCCCTTGATTTTTGCATATATGACACATGAATAGATGAGTAACTTGCATAGTTCATAAAATCTAAAGCCAAAAAATTAGCACAAGAAGTAGAAGGCATGAAAATATTGCAACTCAGTTTGCACATATAAGTGAAGCTCTTATTCATTTCAAAAGATTGACAATGTTCATCATTAAACCATCCCAACATTGGTGAATAAACCTTACTTGCATCAAATTTACATGCTACAACATACTTAAATAAGCAAACATGCAATAAGTCATTCAACACAGAATCATCATCAAGATTAGAGGTCATATCAAAATGATTAAACATTGGTTCTTTTGCATCAATAGTTAATTCAATGGGTGCACTCAAAATTGTTGGTATTTCAGTTGTTTGATCACATGGCAAAGTCAAATTATCAACATAGTCCTCTAAAATAGGTGGTGTGATCAAAGTAGTGGGTAGCTCATCAGATGGTGCATTCAAATTGACAAGGCATTCATCATTCTCATGTAGAGATGGAAGATCAGTACCTTTGTCATTACCTCTTATGATCAACTCAGATGATGTAGCCACTCTCGAGGGCGATGTGTCACATGATGGAGGTGATGTAGTTCTGACAACAACGGATGTGGTTGTCATAGTATGCCTAGTAGTTGAAGGAACAATCATATCAACTCTTGGAATGTGCACCGTGCGCTTGTTCTCCTCGTGGCCAACACGTCGTTTTATTTCCTGTTCAGCTTTGCAAGCAAGATGAAACAAATGGTCCATAGGATAACACTCTTCATGAATTAGTATCTCTTGAATATCACGGTTTAATCCTCCCCAAAATCTATCCATAAAATCATCTTCACTTTCTTCTAAAGAGGAATGCAACAAGGTAGTTTGTAAATCATCATAATATTTTGTTACAGTTTCACTACCTTGTTTTAAGTGTTGCAACTTCTTAATCATGTCACGAGTATAATAAGCAGGGACGAAAGTATGTCGCATGGCAAGTTTCAAATCATCCCAAGTAGTAGGTATATAATCAGGGTGTAACCGACAATATTCACTCCACCAAACCAAAGCATAACCTGTGAAAGAACCAACCGCAACCTTAACCTTTTTATGTTCATTGATGGGAAGCAAATATATTTTTTATGTCGAACTCCCATTCAATATATAAAGCAGGTTTAAAACGGCCATTAAATGGTGGTATAGATACATTAACCTGATCATGTGCATTTGGATGTTTGTGCACCTCTCGTGACGGTTGTGGTATTTGCAAAGGTGGTGGCACGTCTCCCGCGATCGACAAAGCCCATGAATTGACTCTGGATCCTGTCATGATTAGTAGAACAAGAAACAAAACCCAAAAATAATGTTCCTATAACTACTAGGATGTGGTGGTAAAACACTCACAGTAAAGCAAATATCAATGTCTTACAAGTTCTTACCATGCAGCAGGCGGTGATCGGCAACCAGCGGTGTCAAGTAACTCCGAATATTGAGTAAAGCGATTGCCAGGGGAGCGTACGTATACACGGTGTAGAAATATGTGGAGCTGGGTTGGCTATATATGGTAGCAAAAGATTAGCAATAATCAATTCAAAGATGCAATGTTGAATAAACGCTCAACGACGGTACTGTGCTGGTCCTAGGCTAGACCGGACTAGAGACGCGAGCCTAGAACACTAATGAGGTCACGGCGTAGCACAACTAGCATCAATGAAGGATACTAAGTAGCTCTTGACAGCAAGATATAAGTGAAGATCACAACGGCAGTGAAGATAATGATGAAAAACAACTGCCAAGCAGGATATACAACAACTCTCGAGTGTCCCGATAGAGGCGGGGGTGTCCCGATCTTTCGGTGAGATGATAACTATCGAGTTGGTGGAGACGACTTTGACGATCCGACTACAAACGTGCACGACGTTGCGCCTTAGCAATCGCTAAACCAATCTCCTGAGGTTACTGACGATGCCGGAAGCACGGTCAGCCTGACCACGAAGGTCTATTCCTGCAAGCAATCGAAGAACGAGCAAGAATATGATAAAGCAATCTGAATATTGCAAATATATATGAGGTATTGATAATGGTGGGGATGTGTAAGCGGTCTTGGTCTGGTCGTTGGACACAAACGAAGTACACGAAGTTGCAATGGCTAACTTTTAACTAAACAAATCCCAAGGAAAAGCTACTAGATGGATCTACTTATATAGGAGCAAGGGGTGGCGGCCAAGGAGGTGGGAGGACGTCCCAAGGCAGCCTAAAACTAAATCTAGGTCGTACAAGGCCAATGGGCCCAAGTGGAGGTGATGTAACACCTTTGGACTTATAGTTTGACTCGGATTCTGCTGCAGCATCAGATTGTTTCGTCCACAACTCAACGCTCCGGACGAATTTGAAGGTGATTCCAATTGGGTTGGAAAGTGCACGAAATCTAGTTTCCAACAAAAAAAGAATCACCCAATTCGGAGTCCGTATGAAAAACTTGTGTGCGTTTTGAGTCAGGTATGTCTGTGCAGTCCGAATCTGAATCCAGAACGTGAGAGACTTGGACTCTATCTTCTCTTGGGCCAAAAGTGACGTGAGAGAACTTTTTGGACAGCAAATAAACATCTCTTTCTTCCTTATCTTCATATGTGGATTGTACAAATGTCCCATACACCTGCAATTAGACAAAACACAAAAGTGTGTGAAGTATTTTTGTTCTGGATAACATAAATAAATTATTGAATAGTTTGCACTAGAAATCACCTGACAAATATGCATATATGCAATATTTTTGGTCATATCCAAGGTAGTCATGTCCTCATCATCCTCCCCTTCTTGAAAATAAAGCCGTCCTCGGCGTTGCTTAATCTGAAATGTGGCTAACAAAGGAGACAAGGTGTACATGTTGTATATGTATATGTCATCCATTTTTACTTCCCTTGATTTTTGCATATATGACACATGAATAGATGAGTAACTTGCACAGTTCATAAAATCTAAAGCAAAAAAATTAGCACAAGAAGTAGAAGGCATGAAAATATTGCAACTCAGTTTGCACATATAAGTGAAGCTCTTATTCATTTCAAAAGATTGACAATGTTCATCATTAAACCATCCGAACATTGGTGAATAAACCTTACTTGCATCAAATTTACATGCTACAACATGCTTAAATAAGCAAACATGCAATAAGTCATTCAACACAGAATCATCACCAAGATTAGAGGTCATATCAAAATGATTAAACATTGGTTCTTTTGCATCAATAGTTAATTCAATGGGTGCACTCAAAATTGTTGGTATTTCAGTTATTTGATCACATGGCAAAGTCAAATTATCAACGTAGTCCTCTAAAATAGGTGGTGTGATCAAAGTAGTGGGTAGCTCATCAGATGGTGCATTCAAATTGACAAGGCATTCTTCATTCTCATGTAGAGATGGAAGATCAGTACCTTTGTCATTACCTCTTATGATCAACTCAGATGATGTAGCCACTCTCGGGGGCGATGTGTCACATGGTGGAGGTGATGTAGTCCTGACAACAACGGATGTGGTTGTCATAGTATGTCGAGTAGTTGAAGGAACAATCATATCAACTCTTGGAATGTGCACCGTGCGCTTGTTCTCCTCGTGGCCAACACGTCGTTTTATTTCCTGTTCAGCTTTGCAAGCAAGATGAAACAAATGGTCCATGGGATAACACTCTTCATGAATTAGTATCTCTTGAATATCACGGTTTAATCCTCCCCAAAATCTATCCATAAAATCATCTTCACTTTCTTCTAAAGAGGAATGCAACAAGGTAGTTTGTAAATCATCATAATATTTTGTTACAGTTTCACTACCTTGTTTTAAGTGTTGCAACTTCTTAATCATGTCACGAGTATAATAAGCAGGGACGAAAGTATGTCGCATGGCAAGTTTCAAATCATCCCAAGTAGTAGGTATATAATCAGGGTGTAACCGACAATATTCACTCCACCAAACCAAAGCATAACCAGTGAAAGAACCAACCGCAACCTTAACCTTTTTATGTTCATCGAAATTATGGGAAGCAAATATATTTTTTATGTCGAACTCCCATTCAATATATAAAGCAGGTTTAAAACGGCCATTAAATGGTGGTATAGATACATTAACCTGATCATGTGCATTTGGATGTTTGTGCACCTCTCGTGACGGTTGTGGTATTTGCAAAGGTGGTGGTACGTCTCCCGCGATCGACAAAGCCCATGAATTGACTCTGGATCCTGTCATGATTAGTAGAACAAGAAACAAAACCCAAAAATAATGTTCCTATAACTACTAGGATGTGGTGGTAAAACGCTCACAGTAAAGCAAATATCAATGTCTTACAAGTTCTTACCATGCAGCAGGCGGTGATCGGCAACCAGCGGTGTCAAGTAACTCCGAATATTGAGTAAAGCGATTGCCAGGGGAGCGTATGTATACACGGTGTAAAAATATGTGGAGCTGGGTTGGCTATATATGGTAGCAAAAGATTAGCAATAATCAATTCAAAGATGCAATGTTGAATAAACGCTCAACGACGGTACTGTGCTGGTCCTAGGCTAGACCGGACTAGAGACGCGAGCCTAGAACACTAATGAGGTCACGGCGTAGCACAACTAGCATCAATGAAGGATACTAAGTAGCTCTTGACAGCAAGATATAAGTGAAGATCACAACGGCAGTGAAGATAATGATGAAAAACAACTGCCAAGCAGGATATACAACAACTCTCTCTCCAACTTTCCTCTTGAAAAGTTTGAGACAATTTTCTGATAAATTCTTTCAAAGAATGCTACTAACTCAAGCTTTCCAATGCAAAAAGAATCACTCAATTCCGAGTTGATATGAGGAGTCAAAGAATTCTAAAACTGGCCTGAAAAATTGGAACAAGTTGTGTTCACGAACTTCGGAGGGCAAAAAGACCTATTTAGAAGCCGATTTTGAGGTGTCAAATATTGAACTAGCTTCTGCAACTATTTAGATGCGGCTCGTCGCTATCTTCAATTTGAGTACTCACGGAGCCAAAACTGACTTCGTATGAGGAAGATACACCTGTTTTACTGAACAGTGCGCAAAACAGATTCCAATCTGAATTCAGGTACGAGATTGATTCTAGATAGATCCAATTTTTTTTTCTTCTCTCTTTTTTTTCTTACACTTTTTTCTTTTCCTTTCTTTTTTTTCTCTGAGTTTTTTTTTACTCTCCCTCTTTTCAAAACAAACTAGATAAGATGTAGATTGGATCAAGCGAAGATGGGAACGATCTCAACTATGATTATGACAATGAACGGTGGCTAGCACGTGGAGGAAATTGATGGATGGGTGGTGGACAGCGGAAGGGATAATGATGCAGCGGCGACGTGACTAATATGAACATAACTCGAAACTCTAAACGACCTATACACTAAGACCAGCAACTCGACACGACGATGCAACCGATAATTCAATTATGCAAGCAATGAAAAGAAAATTGCAAAGGCTCAGACTGGCTTGAACAAAGGATGAATAGATCTAACTCTTTTTTGTGGATTTTTCTTGGACAATAGGTAAGAAAATAAATCTAATCTAGGAAAACTGGAAATTCTCACCGAGCAACCTGAACTCTGATACCACTTGATAGAGGCGGGGTGTCTCGATCTTTCGATGAGATGATAACTATTGATTTGGTGAAGATGACTTTGACGATCCGACTACAAACGTGCACGACGTTGCGCCTTAGCAATCGCTAAACCAACTCCGAGAGGTTATTGACCACGCCGAAGCACAATCAACCTGACCACGAAGGTCTATTCCTGCAAGCAATCGAAGAACAAGCAAGAATATGATAAAGCAATCTGAATATTACGAATATAGATGAAGTATTGATAAAGGTGGGGATCCGTAAGTGGTCTTGGTCTGGTCGTTGGACACAAACGAAGTACACGAAGTTGCAATGGCTAACTTTTAACTAAACAAATCCCAAGGAAAAGCTACTAGATGGATCTATTTATATAGGAGCAAGGGGTGGCGGCCAAGGAGGTGGGAGGACGTCCCAAGGCAGTCTAAAACTAAATCTAGGTCGTACAAGGCCAATGGGCCCAAGTGGAGGTGATGTAACACCTTTGAACTTGTAGTTTGACTCGGATTCTGCTGCAGCATCAGATTGTTTCGTCCACAACTCAACGCTCCGGACGAATTTGAAGGTGATTCCAATTGGGTTGGAAAGTGCACGAAATCTAGATTCCAACAAAAAAAGAATCACCCAATTCGGAGTCCGTATGAAAAACTTGTGTGCGTTTTGAGTCAGGTATGTCTGTGCAGTCCGAATCTGAATCCAGAACGTGAGAGACTTGGACTCTATCTTCTCTTGGGCCAAAAGTGACGTGAGAGAACTTTTTGGACAGCAAATAAACATCTCTTTCTTCCTTATCTTCATATGTGGATTGTACAAATGTCCCATACACCTGCAATTAGACAAAACACAAAAGTGTGTGAAGTATTTTTGTTCTGGATAACATAAATAGATTGTTGAATAGTTTGCACTAAAAATCACCTGACAAATATGCATATATGCAATATTTTTGGTCATATCCAAGGTAGTCATGTCCTCATCATCCGAAGATGGAAGAGGCAACAAATCAATAGGTGCACGAGGTAGGAAACCATACACAACTTCAAAAGGGCACATCTTAGTAGTAGAATGCAATGAACGATTATAAGCAAATTCAATATGAGGCAAGCATTCCTCCCACATTTTCTTATTATTCTTCAAAACAGCCGTAAGCATAGTAGACAACGTTCTATTGACTACTTCAGTTTGTCCATCAGTTTGGGGGTGACAAGTAGTACTTATGACGCCCCCGATTCAATCGTACACTAATCATGCACGCAAATGTGTACGATCAAGATCAGGAACTCACGGGAAGATATCACAACACAACTCTACAAATAAAATAAGTCATACAAGCATCATAATACAAGCCAGGGGCCTCGAGGGCTCGAATACAAGTGCTCGATCATAGACGAGTCAGCGGAAGCAACAATATCTGAGTACAGACATAAGTTAAACAAGTTTGCCTTAAGAAGGCTAGCACAAACTGGGATACAGATCGAAAGAGGCGCAGGCCTCCTGCCTGGGATCCTCCTAACTACTCCAGGTCGTCGTCAGCGGGCAGCACGTAGTAGTAGGCACCTCCGGTGTAGTAGGGGTCATCGTCGACGGTGGCGTCTGGCTCCTGGACTCCAACATGTGGTTGCGACAACCAGGAAGAAAGGAAAGGGGAAAAGGGGGGAGAAAGCAACCGTGAGTACTCATCCAAAGTACTCGCAAGCAAGGAACTACACTACATATGCATGGGTATATGTGTAAGGAGGTCATATCAGTGGACTGAACTGCAGAATGCCAGAATAAGAGGGGGATAGCTAATCCTGTCGAAGACTACGCTTCTGGCAGCCTCCGTCTTGCAACAGGCAGAAGAGGGTAGGTCGAAGTCCTCCAAGTAGCATCTCATAGCATAATCCTACCCGGCGATCCCCTCCTCATATCCCTGAGGTAGAGCGACCACCGGTTGTATCTGGCACTTGGAAGGGTGTGTTTTATTAAGTATCCGGTTCTAGTTGTCATAAGGTCGAGGTACAACTCCAAGTCGTCCTGTTACCGAAGATCACGGCTATTCGAATAGATTAACTTCCCTGCAGGAGAGCACCACATAACCCAACACGCTTGATCCCATTTGGCCGGACACACTTTCCTGGGTCATGCCCGGCCGCGGAAGATCAACACGTCGCAGCCCCACCTAGGCAAAATAGAGAGGCCAGCATGCCGGTCTAAACCTAAGCGCCCAGGGGTCTGGGCCCATCGCCCATAGCACACCTGCACGTTGCGAGGGCGGCCGGAAGCAGAACTAGCCCCCTTAATACAAGAGCAGGCTTACGTTCCAATCCGGCGCGCGCCGCTCCGTCGCTGACGTCTGAAGTGCTTCGGCTGATACCACGACGTCGGGATACCCATAACTACTCCCACGTAGATGGTTAGTGCGTATAGGCTCGTAGCCGACTCAGATCAAATACCAAGATCTCGTTAAGCGTGTTAAGTATCCGCGAACGCCGAACAGGGCCAGGCCCACCTGTCTCCTAGGTGGTCTCAACCTGCCCTGTCGCTCCGCCACAAAGATCCACACAGAGGGCCGTCGGGACAAAGGTCCTTTCAGCCCCCAATCCGTGAATCACTCGCGGGTACTCTTCGAGCTGACCCGACTTTAGTCAC
>NW_021289233.1:0-1192 GCF_002162155.2 Triticum dicoccoides
TTCCTCAAACAAGATACTATAATAATAGGTCTACCGGATGGGTGTGTTGGCCACGACATCCACCTTACCGGTTATCGAGAGACCAATATTATAGTTCTTAGGGAAATGTTCCAACCATCATATCTGCCTGAGATTCAGCTCTGGTTGGTGTTAGGATATTCCAGGCTCATCGAGTCTTAGGAAGAAAAATGAAAGTTTGCAACACAAATCGACGAGATGACGTTGCGGGATTCTCGGGAGATGAACTACGATAGCAAGCTCCAAAACATGAGCTGGTTCTACTACAAACATGTGAACACGTTGTCCCAGACAAGCATGACCACGTGGTAGTCTTATAATAAAACACTACCGAGTTCAGGAGGGGGAACCATCAACGAGGGTATCGAAGTTCTTTCATAAGTTCGGATTAGCTCTTATGAAGGAACTCCTTCTCCTTGAACAAATCAATCAGTGGCTTGGTGTGCTAGGGATACATATAGATTGAAGGTTGCAAGTCTTCAAACCACAGCATTCTTCGCACGTGCGTATGACTGATTTGGAATGATTCCAAAGAAAGCAACATTGACTTTCTCGAATCCACGGCGGCCACTTGCATCAGATGCACATGAATTAAAGGAAGTCACTACCTTCATCCAAACATATGCTTCATGAGCTAGCATGAACAAATTCTTTCAAAAGTTTCCAACACTAGCTTAATGTTCAGCAAAATTATGGAGAAGACAAGGATGTTGTCAATGGGCTCAACAACAATTCATCTAGGTTTCCTTTTAAAAGGAATTCCATAGTTAAGTGAACACGGTGATAGCATTGGTCAGACCCAAAGGATATAATGGTGTATGCTCGAGGGATCAACCACGAATAAGACAACATTACGAGCATCGTTGGTACTGATTTGATTTGACGATAGCCCACACTCAAATCAAAGGATTGATAAGACAATAAGTCCAGCAACTGATCACAAGGACCAATCGATGAAGATATCATCTTTCTTCAACACACACTACACAAGAATATCCCTTTGGAACGAACTAAGTCAGACAAGCTTTTATCTTCCAACTCTCCAAGTTGTTGTCTAGCTTAACCAACTAGCTCAGGGATATCTAACACCGATTCTTGGAGAGAAGGTGGTTCACAAGAAACCAACTTGATCACGGGCTCAACATAACGGTCAGGTGACGACCTGGTGATACTT
>NW_021289234.1:0-1192 GCF_002162155.2 Triticum dicoccoides
GCAAACTAAGGAGAAAAGCTCAATTGTTGAGCTTGTGCTCAGATTGTCTGAGTACAACAATCATTTGAATCGAGTGGGAGTTGATCTTCCAGATAAGACAGTGATGGTTCTCCAAAGACATTGCCACCAAGCTGTTAGAGCTTCGTGATGAACTATAACATATCAGGGATAGATATGATGATCCTTGAGGTATTCGCGATGTTTGACACCGCGAAAGTAGAAATCAAGAAGGAGCATCAATTGTTGATGGTTGGTGAAACCACTAGTTTCAAGAAGGGCAAGGGCAAGAAGGGATACTTCATGAAACGGCAAATCAGCTGCTGCTCTAGTGAAGAAACCCAAGGTAAAACCCAAACCCGAGACTAAGTGCTTCTGTAATAAGGGGAACAACCACTAGAGCAGAATTACCCTAGATACTTGGTAGATAAGAAGGCTGGCAAGGTCGATAGAAATATATTGGATATACATTGTGTTAATGTGTACTTTACTAGTACTCCTAGTAGCACCAGGGTATTAGATACCGGTTCGGTTGCTAAGTGTTAGTAACTCGAAACAAAAGGCTACGGAATAAACGGAGACTAACTAAAGGTGAGCTGACAATATGTGTTGGAAGTTTTTCCAAGCTTGATATGATCAAGCATCGCACGCTCCCTCTACCAAAGAGATTGGTGTTAAACCTAAATAATTGTTATTTGGTGTTTGTGTTGAGCATAGACATGATTGGATTACGTCTATCACAATACGGTTATTCATTTAAGGAGAATAATGGTTACTCTATTTATTTGAATAATACCTTCAATGGTCTTACACCTAAAATGAATGGTTTATTAAATCTCGATCGTAGTGATACACATGTTCATGCCAAAAGATAGTAATGATAGTACCACCTACTTGTGGCACTGCCACGTAAGTCATATCGGTATAAAACGCATGAAGAAGCTCCATATTGATGGATCTTTGGGCTCACTCGTTTTTGAAAAGTTTGAGACATGCGAACCATGTCTATTAGTGTATATGCATGAAGAAACTCCATGCAAATGGACCGTTTTGACTCACTTGATTTTGAATCACTTGGGACATGCAAATCATACCACATGGGCAAGATGACTGAAAAGCCTCGTTTTCAGTAAGATGGAACAAGATAGCAACTTGTTGGAAGTAACACATTTTGATGTGTGCAGTCCAATGAGTG
>NW_021289235.1:0-970 GCF_002162155.2 Triticum dicoccoides
TGAGGGTCGCCGCGAAATGCATGTCGACTTCGAGGGTCGACTCGCCGACTTTGAAAGAGCAAACCTAGTCGCGCTACAACACATAGACGTGGTCGATCCTTGGGTGGTAGAGCACAAAACCTTTATTAAGAAGACGTACAATGACCGAGGCCAACAGAGGATGGACGGAGATATACTCAAAGAGCACAACTCATGTTTCACGCGTTGGTTCAAGCAGAAGCTTCTGTCGTACCCTTTACATGAGGATTCTTCCGCGGAAGAACAACTCATATTCGCCTTGTCACAGGGCGCCGAGCACAACCTGATGACCTATGAGGCGTACGATATCAACGGCTACACATTCTACACCGAGGCCAAGGACATGAAGAGCGATGGTTATCAGAACTCCGGGGTAACGATGGAATCCTACACCAGTAACGACAAGGACAGATACTACGGAAGGATCAAGGAGATCTGGGAGCTGAGCTACGCTGGAGAGAAGGTCCCGATGTTCCGTGTCAGATGGGCCAAGAACGTCATAAAAGAAGACCGGTATTTCACCACCATGGTTATACCCAAAGCCAAATCCAAGACCGCGGGCGCAAACGTCACCGCGAAAAATGAGCCATGGGTACTGGCTTCCCAAGTGGACCAATGCTTCTTCATTACCGACCCGCCAAAGCCCAGTCGTGTTGTCATGAGGAGAGGCAAAAGGAAGATCATCGGAATGGATGGAGTAGCCAATGAGCAAGACTTCGACAAGTACGGCGACCCGAGGATCGAACATGACGACGATGATGAAGTAGCAGCATACACCACAAGAAGAAGCAGGACCACCCTACCTAAAGGACGTCCGTTCCACAGAAGAACTCCATTTGCGAAAAAGAAGGGCAAGAAGATTGTGAACAGATAGCTAGCTAAGATCGATTGTATTTAAATCGTAGCCTTCATTTCTCGATTGTATTTCATGGGTACTTTTTGAACTATCATG
>NW_021289236.1:0-847 GCF_002162155.2 Triticum dicoccoides
GCGCCGCCGGCCGTCACCGGCCTCCCTCGCCCACCGCGCGCGCGCCGCCTCGCTCGCCCGCCCTCAACGCCGCCGGCCGGCCTCGGTACTGCCGCGCGCGCACGGGCCACCGGTCTCTGACAGAGAGCGAGATCGTGGAGAGAGAGAGGCCCGGGGCGCCGCGGGCCACCGGAATTTTTCTTTCTTTTTCTTTTTTTTGTTCTTTTTAATTTTAACTAGTTAATTAGTTTAACAAAAACGGTAAAATAACTTAAAACTTGATAATTAACAAAAAAACCGTAAATTTTGATAATTAACAAAAAAATGTATATAAAACTTGATAATTAACAATAAAAAAAGTAAAACTTGATAATCAATATATACAACGACCCCGCGCGTCAATGTACAATGATCCCGCTTTAAAAAAATGTACACGACCCCGCGCATATACGGAGAGGGGGCGGCGAGGGGGGCGGCGATGCGCGCGGTGTTTTTTTTTGGGATCGAGAGGGGGCGGCGAGGGTTATACATGTGTGTTGTCCTCGCCTCCCTCTCCGTGACGCCGTCGTCTGCCGCCCCGTCTCGCGCTCTACTGCGACACCCTCTCCCACCCCTTCCTCGCCCCCTCCTTTTGCCACCGCCACCACCACCGCCCCCCTTCTTCACTTAATTAATTTGTTTTTACTACATGTTTTCAGGACTGACATAATGGCGGACGATAGAGCTGACCCGATTATGGACAACTATGATCCGGACGGTGAAGCACATATGTTCGGCATCATAAACGGCGATATTCTATATGTGCCGACCGGACAAGAAGAAGATGATATCTCTTCTTATCTGAACCTTGACGGTGAAGATGAAGGGC
>NW_021289237.1:0-1092 GCF_002162155.2 Triticum dicoccoides
ATGGTTTATTATTAGGCTTCATTTGTTGCTCAAATTCTTTTGCCACAATCTGATTTTCACTCTTATTCGTCTCCTGTTTTGCTTTATTAGCTCTATTAATATCATCTTTCAAAATGGAATCAGGAGTCATAGGAAGCAAAGTAATATTTTTACCCTTATGAACAAGAGTATAGTGATTGTTTCTACCATGGTGTACAGAATTTTTATCAAATTGCCATGGTCTACCAAGTAATAAGGAACATGCTTGCATAGGTACCACATCACAATCAACATAATCAGCATATGTAGAGATACTAAAATGCACACGAACAGTACGTGTTACCTTAACCTTGCCGCTGTTGTTGAACCATT
The DNA here is from genome assembly GCF_002162155.2 of Triticum dicoccoides. Lineage (NCBI taxonomy): Eukaryota > Viridiplantae > Streptophyta > Magnoliopsida > Poales > Poaceae > Triticum > Triticum dicoccoides. The sequence goes on from NW_021289237.1 coordinate 352, forward strand.
GGATGTAGTAAGGATGTGGATGTGGTCTTGTGGTGAGAGAAAGCTTCTCCACCATCTCCATGCTAGCCAAGTTGTTGCAGCTCCCTCCGTCTGTGATGACGCGCACAGAACGTTCCTTCACAACTCCCTTGGTATGGAACAAATTGTGCCTCTGATTTTGCTCAGCTTGTGTGACCTGCACACTCAAAACACGTTGAGCAACTAAACATTCATACTTGTCAGTGTCTTCAGGAGCCATGTATTGCGTCTCATGATCAGAATCATCTCCACCATGTTCTTCACGTGTAATGAGAGCCAAAGTCTCCTCATCATAGTCACTAGCGGACTCATATCCACCATCCGCAGTAGCAATCATCACACGCGGAGATTTGCATTCTCTCGCATAATGACCTCCTCCCTTACAACGACGACAAATAATATCACTTGTGTGCCCTGTTGATGCCATGGAAGAAGAAGAACGCTGTGCAGGCCCCGCAGGTGCGCTCTTGGCAGATAATGGTGGTTGTGCCTGTTTTCTTGTATCACGGCTGGAGGTGGCACCGGATGGAGGTGCTGGTGCAGTTGAAGTAGAAGATGCACGTGGTGTCCATGATGAAGGTCGGCCTGCAGAAAAGTTAGTTCGCCCCAATGCTTGTCGATCCTGCACTTCACGTTCAGCTTTACAAGCAAGATGGAATAAACGAGTGATATTAGTATACTCCTTATAGTCTAGAATGGTCTGAATCTCTCTATTTAATCCAC
>NW_021289237.1:3080-4026 GCF_002162155.2 Triticum dicoccoides
GGTGTAGAAATATGTGGAGCTGGGTTGGCTATATATGGTAGCAAAAGATTAGCAATAATCAATTCAAAAATGCAATGTTGAATAAACGCTCAACGACGGTACTCTGCTGGTCCTAGGCTAGACCGTACTAGAGACGCGAGCCTAGAACACTAATGAGGTCACGGCGTAGCACAACTAGCATCAATGAAGGATACTAAGTAGCTCTTGACAGCAAGATATAAGTGAATATCACAACGGCAGTGAAGATAATGATGAAAAACAACTGCCAAGCAGGATATACAACAACTCTCTCTCCAACTTTCCTCTTGAAAAGTTTAAGACAATTTTCTGATAAATTCTTTCAAAGAATGCTATTAACTCAAGCTTTCCAATGCAAAAAGAATCACTCAATTCCGAGTTGATATGAGGAGTCAAAGAATTCTAAAACTGGCCTGAAAAATTGGAACAAGTTGTGTTCACGAACTTCGGAGGGCAAAAAGACCTATTTAGAAGCCGATTTTGAGGTGTCAAATATTGAACTAGCTTCTGCAACTATTTAGATGCGGCTCGTTGCTAGCTTCAATTTGAGTACTCACGGAGCCAAAACGGACTTCGTATAAGGAAGATACACCTGTTTTGCTGAACAGTGCGCAAAACAGATTCCAATCCGAATTCAGGTACGAGATTGATTCTAGATAGATCCAATTTTTTTTTCTTCTCTCTTTTTTTTCACCCTTTTTTTTCCTTTTCTTCTCTCTCTTTTTCTTTTTTTTTTCTTTCCTTTTTTCTCTTTTTTTTTCTCTATCTTTTTTTTTCAAGACAAACTAGATAAGATGCAGATTGGATCAGGCGAAGATGTGAATGACCTCAACTATGATTATGACAATGAACAGTGCGTAGGACGTGGTGGAAATTAATGGTTGGGATGGTGGACAGCGGAAGGGATAATGATGCAGCGGCGGCGTGA
>NW_021289237.1:5031-6416 GCF_002162155.2 Triticum dicoccoides
TTTTTTTTTTTGCGAAAAATCACTATAATGGCGAGTGTCTCAAAACTCTTCCTAGCTCAAACTGACAGGATGGGCACGAAATTTTTTCGACCAATTTTTTTTTTTTTTCGACTGCCCGGACCCAAAAACTGGAAACGGGTCAAAAAAAACTTCCTATAATGGCACCTGTCTCAAAACACTCAGAAACACCTAAAAATAGGATAGCCAGAAATTTTTTCGAAAAATGCGTTTTCGAAAAATTTTGGGCCTAAACGGAGCGTGGCTACCCGACTCCGGCAAGCAATTTTTTTTTTTTTTCCGAAACCTACTCCGGCAAGGAAACACAAATCGGAATCTAGATGGATCCCGAAAACAAACCTAATAAGCAAAGAACTCGGATTGGTGGTGGATATATGGTGGTGGTATATGGCAGCGGTGGTGGTAGCGGTGGTAGTATATGGATATGGATCGGTGGTGGTATATGGACACGGATTGGTGGTGGTATATGGATACGGATTCGGTGCGGTGGTGATAGATGGCAGGGGCGATGATGATGGTGCGGCGGCGGCGTGACAACTTATGACCAGAACTCGAAACTCTAAAAGACTAGACTCTAAGACCAGCAACTAGACACGACGATGCAACCGCAAATTCAACAAAGCAAAACCCTAAAAAGATTATGCAAGGCTCAAATTGGTTCGGATATGATGAACTAACCCTAATTTTTTTTTGTGGCTTTTTCGTGGACTATAGGTATGAAGAACAGACTCGATCTAAACTACGAAAAACTGTAAAATCTCACCGAGCAACCTGGAAATCTGATACCACTTGATAGAGGCAAAGGTGTCCCGTCTTTCGATGAGATGGTGGATTTCGCTTTGGGGGAAGTCGACTTTGACGATCCGACTACGAACGTGCGAGGACGTTGCGCCTTAGCAATCGCTAAACCAACTCCGAGAGGTTATTGACCATGCCGGAGCACGATCAACCTGACCACGAGGGTCTGTTTCCTGCGAGCAAACGAAGAACAAGCAAGAAACTAAGATTGCAATCTGGATATTGCGAATATAAGATGGAAGCTTTATTGATCAAGGTGGGGTTCTGTGACGCCTTTGTCTGGTCGTTGAACACAAACGAAGTACGCGAAGTTGCAGCTATGGCGAACTTTTAATCTAAACAAAACCCAAAGTCTAAACGATGCCCTAAGGGCTGTATATATGGAGGAAGAGGGGGGAATTTCGTGGCCCTTGGTGGAGGGGTCCGAAATCAACCCTATCTCTTGTTTCCCCACACATACGGACTCTAAAAATAGCCTATACTTATGTATTTCGAAATTACATGGGCCTGGCCCAATAATAAGGTGACGCAGCACCTAAAATAGCCTCGGGACGAAATTTAGGAAGTGG
>NW_021289237.1:6426-8154 GCF_002162155.2 Triticum dicoccoides
TGTGGCTTTTTCTTGGACAATAGGTAAGAAAATAAATCTAATCTAGGAAAACTGGAAATTCTCACCGAGCAACCTGAAAACTGATACCACTTGATAGAGGCGAGGGTGTCCCGATCTTTCGATGAGATGATAACTATCGATTTGGTGGAGACGGCTTTGACGATCCGACTACAAACGTGCACGACGTTGCGCCTTAGCAATCGCTAAACCAATCTCCTGAGGTTACTGACGATGCCGGAAGCACGGTCAGCCTGACCACGAAGGTCTATTCCTGCAAGCAATCGAAGAACGAGCAAGAATATGATAAAGCAATCTGAATATTGCAAATATATATGAGGTATTGATAATGGTGGGGATCCGTAAGCGGTCTTGGTCTGGTCGTTGGACACAAACGAAGTACACGAAGTTGCGTTGGCTACTTTTAACTAAACAAATCCCAAGGAAAAGCTACTAGATGGATCTACTTATATAGGAGCAAGGGGTGGAGGCCAAGGAGGTGGGAGGACGTCCCAAGGCAGCCTAAAACTAAATCTAGGTCGTACAAGGCCAATGGGCCCAAGTGGAGGTGATGTAACACCTTTGGACTTGTAGTTTGACTCGGATTCTGCTGCAGCATCAGATTGTTTCGTCCAAAACTCAACGCTCCGGACGAATTTGAAGGTGATTCCAATTGGGTTGGAAAGTGCACGAAATCTAGTTTCCAACAAAAAAAGAATCACCCAATTCGGAGTCCGTATGAAAAACTTGTGTGCGTTTTGAGTCAGGTGTGTCTGTGCAGTCCGAATCTGAATCCAGAACGTGAGAGACTTGGACTCTATCTTCTCTTGGGCCAAAAGTGACGTGAGGGAACTTTTTGGACAGCAAATAAACATCTCTTTCTTCCTTATCTTCATATGTGGATTGTACAAATGTCCCATACACCTGCAATTAGACAAAACACAAAAGTGTGTGAAGTATTTTTTTCTGGATAACATAAATAGATTATTGAATAGTTTGCACTAGAAATCACCTGACAAATATGCATATATGCAATATTTTTGGTCATATCCAAGGTAGTCATGTCCTCATCAGCACGTAGTGTTGATTTTGATCAACCTCATCCTCATAATCTCCCACATAATCATCCTCCTCCGCATCAGCAGTAGGAGCCACAGAAGTATCAACAGCAGCACCAACAGTTTGGCCAAACGCAAGAGGAACACGGCTTGCTCGGCGGAGGTCTGCTTCGCGACGTGGAGGTAGTCGTTGTTGTTGTTGTTGGAGAGGTGCGTTAGGTGCAGCGGGTGGTGGTGTTGGAAGACGCGCGAGCAATTCATTAAACTTGTTATCGAGCTTTGTTTTGAACGTCTTCTCAAGGCCAGTGATCTTCTCCATGGCCTCTTCAAAATTGTTCAGCACATCTTGCACCTGTTCAGTCATCATTTGCTGAAACTTATCATGAAGCTCCTTGTTCGATAAATTCTCCCAGTCAATCTCGTCAGCTTGTGATCCTGGCATGGTTAGCAGCAATAGAAACACACAAGAATATGATCCTACAGACTACGAACAAGTGGTGGTGGTGGGTGTCACAAATCCGTCAAGCAAATCTCAAATTCTTACCAGTTCTTACCCAGCAGCAGGCGGTGATCGGCAACCGTTGTAGTCAAAAACTCTCAAAGCTTGGATAGAGCGATTACCAGGGAGAGTCAAACGCACGACGTAGATGTATGTGGAGCTGGGAAGGCTTAT
>NW_021289237.1:9781-29797 GCF_002162155.2 Triticum dicoccoides
TGATGAGGACATCAATACAATTGTTACACCCACAGCCCCTGCTGCTATACATACTGGACCAATTACTAGAGCTCGTGCACGCCAACTAAATTACCAGGTACTTTCGTTTCTTGGTAATGATTCTAATGTTCATGAGAATATGATGCTGCCTAAATTGGATACATTTGTTTCGCTTACAAATGAAGGGCCTAGCTTGGAGAAGGATGAACATTGGAGCAAGAACAAGCAGGGAGATGATGGCATGCGCAAGGGGAACAAGAACGGAGTTACAAGTGATGATTTCAGGACTTTGAAGCCACCATAATGTGTGCATGAAGCCTTGGACGAAATATCCAAGATGCCACTTCATAAATTTCGTCCCGAGGCTATTTTAGGTGCTGCGTCACCTTATTATTGGGCCAGGCCCATGTAATTTCGAAATACATAAGTATAGGTTATTTTTAGAGTCCGTATGTGTGGGGAAACAAGAGATAGGGTTGATTTCGGACCCCTCCACCAAGGGCCACGAAATCCCCCCCTCTTCCTCCATATATACAGCCCTTAGGGCATCGTTTAGACTTTGGGGATTTGTTTAGTTAAAAGTTAGCCATTGCAACTTCGTGTACTTCGTTTGTGTCCAACGACCAGACCAAGACCTCTTACGGATCCCCATCTTTATCAAAACTTCATATATACTCGCAATATTTAGATTGCTTTTATCATATTCTTGCTTGTTCTTCGATTGCTTGCAGGAATAGACCTTCGTGGTCAGGTTGACCGTGCTTCCGGCGTGGTCAATAACCTCAGGAGATTGGTTTAGCGATTGCTAAGGCGCAACATCGTGCACGTTTGTAGTCGGATCGTCATAGTCGTCTCCACCAAATCGATAGTTATCATCTCATCGAAAGATCGGGACACCCCGCCTCTATCAGTTATATTGACCACACGAAGAACTGCTAGATGGGAAAAATTTGGAGACCGAGCAGTTCAGTCCACCGTGCCCTAACTTGGCGACGGAGGACACCTATGGCGGAGGCGGGGAGGACGATGCCTGCGGCCAGCGTGAGGACAGCGTCGGAGAAGTCGCGGCAGCTAAGCGCTTCGTCGCCGGCGTCGTCGAGAGCTAGCGGTGGCGCTAGGGTTTTGACGAGGTGGAGAGGTGGAAGAAGGTTTTCTTGACCGCTGGGGACACGTATTTATAAGTAGGTGTGCAGCACAGCGCAATTACACAGGTGCCCCTATCTGTTCACATCCATGGGACACGTCGCAAGCATGCAACATACTCAGAGTTGTCCCACGTTCCCACGCCCGCCAAGTTTGTCGGATGGTTGTTCCAGCTTCTCCGAATATCGACAATAAAGATAAATCATTTAAATAGGACTTGATGGTTGTCTCTGTGTCTTCTGCTGACAAGGATGCAGAGAAGACATTCGACAGTTTCAACAGAATGCATATGATTTGGACAGATAGAGTTTGAGATAGTAAGCATAGAGAGATTAGGGTCCGATCGCATTCACTTAGTTCAAAAGATTCAACAGTGAAGACATAGCTATAAGTGAATGCTGTAGAGGACAGAATACTAGCATATATATATATATATATGTATGAGAAAGCAATCAACTCAGCATAGTGAAGTAAATCATGAAGATAAGTTGAAAGTTGAAGACAAATCAATATGCGAATATATTCAACAATAACGCCGTGAGTGAAACACTTCAAACCAAGAAATTTGGTGGTGGTGTTACCCACCGTATAGGAAGTATTAGACCCAGACACGGCGCACAATTATCGTGGCGCTCCGAAGTCAAATTCCATGTTAATGTATTCACACTCAGAATGTAAGTCTTCATTAATTGAAGGTATACTTTACTTCGTGTGTTGTACATCTAAGTCATCAACATGCATAAGTGTTAGGATGTGTGCCTGATCACAGGACATTTGAGGATTCCAAGATATTTAGCTCACACACTGTAACTTGCAAAACCTTTTCTCATCCAAGGGCTTTGTGAAGATATCTGCCAGTTGCTCTTCAGTGTTGATGTGAATAATGTCAATATCTTTCTTCATGACATGATCTCTGAGAAAATGATGACGAATTTCAATGTGCTTTGTCTTCGAGTGCTGGACTGGATTGTTGGCGATCTTGATGGCGCTTTCATTGTCGCAGAAGAGAGGGACTTGCTTCAGATTGATGCCATAGTCCTTGAGAGTTTGCTTCATCCACAAAAGCTGAGCACAACAAGATCCAGCTGCAATGTATTCAGATTCAGCAGTTGAGAGTGATACACAGTTTTGCTTCTTTGAAGACCAACAGACAAGTGATCGTCCCAGAAAGTGACATGTTCCTGATGTTGACTTGCGGTCCACCTTGTCACCAGCATAATCAGCATCTGAGAATCCAACCAGATCAAACCTTGAGCCCTTTGGATACCATAATCCAAATGTTGGAGTGTAAGCCAAATATCTAAGAATTCGCTTCACAGCTAAGTGATGTGATTCCTTTGGTGCCGCTTGGAATCGAGCACACATGCAAACACTAAGCATAATATCTGGCCTAGATGCACATAGGTAAAGTAAAGAACCAATCATGGAGCGGTATACCTTTTGATCAAACTCTTTACCATTGTCGTCGGGACCAAGATGATGTTTGGCTGGTATTGGCGTCGTGTAACCTTTGCAATCTTGCATGCCGAACTTCTTCAGGCAGTCTTTGAGATATTTTTCTTCAGATATGAAGATGCCATTCCTTTGCTGACGAATTTGAAGACCAAGGAAGAACTTCAGCTCACCCATCATGGACATCTGATATTTCTCTTGCATCATGTATCCAAACTCATCACTATACTTCTGGTTGGTGCAGCCGAAGATTATGTCATCCACATATATTTGGCACACAAACAGTTCACCATCATATGTCTTCGTGAAGAGTGTGGGATCTAGGGATCCTGGTTTGAAGCCTTTGCTCTTCAGGAAGTCTTTGATTGTATCATACCAAGCACGAGGAGCTTGTTTGAGGCCATACAGTGCTTTGTTTAGTTTGTACACCATATCAGGATATTTTGGATCTTCAAAGCCAGGTGGTTGAGCAACATACACTTCTTCTTCAATTTTGCCATTGAGGAAAGCACTTTTCACATCCATTTGATATAGCAAGATGTTGTGGTGATTAGCATAGGCTAGCAGTATGCGAATAGCTTCAAGCGAGCCACAGGAGCAAAAGTTTCATCGAAGTCGATTCCTTCAACTTGAGTATATCCTTGTGCTACTCGACGAGCTTTGTTCCTGATGACTTGACCATGCTCATCTTGCTTGTTCCTATATGTCCATTTAGTGCCAATAATGTTATGCTTGCGAGGGTCAGGGTGCTTGACAAGTTCCCAAACATTATTCAGCTTGAACTATTGAAGTTCTTCTTGCATGGCTTGAATGCATTCAGTTTCCATAAAGGCTTCAGCAACTCTCTTGGGTTCAGATATTGATACAAATGAAAAATGCCCACAGAAATTTGCTAACTGTGTTGCTCTTGAGCGAGTAAGCAGACCAGGTGCGTTGATGCTATCAATTATATTCTCAATTTGTACTTCATTTGCAACATGAGGATGAACTGGACGAAGCCCTTGCATGTTGATCATTGTCATCATTGGGAGGATTGTCTTCGGTCTGAGCATTGTCTTCAGGTTGGTTTGGTGCAGAAATGATAAGTTCCTCTTCTGGCTGTCCTTCAGAGGGCATGATTTCACCAGTTCTCATTAGCATGATAGATTCACTGGAAGGAGCTTCATCTAGTGTGCTTGGCAGGAGCTCTCGTTGTGAACCATTGGTTTCATCAAATCGCACATCCACTGTTTCAACGATTTTGTAGTGGAAGAGGTTGAAGACTCTGTAAGAGTGCGAATCCTTTCCATAGCCGAGCATGAATCCTTCATGAGCTTTGGGTTCAAATTTTGACTTGTATGGGGATCCTTGATCCAGCACCTAGCACCAAAGACTCTGAAGTAGCTGACATTTGGCTTCTTGCCAGTAAGGAGCTCATAGGATGTTTTGCCCAGAAGCTTATGAATGTAGACACGGTTAATGATGTGACAAGCTGTATCAATAGCTTCAGGCCAGTATTTTCTTGGTGTCTTGTACTCGTCGAGCATTGTTCGAGCCATCTCAATGAGGGTTCTGTTCTTGCGCTCAACAATGCCATTTTGCTGAGGTGTGTATGGAGAAGAAAATTCATGAGTGATTCCCATTGTATCCAGATAAAGATCAAGCCCGGTGTTCTTGAATTCAGTGCCGTTATCACTTCTGATATGCTTCATCTTGACGCCATAATTGTTCATTGCACAATTGGCGAATCGTCTGAAGACATCTTGTACTTCAGTCTTGTAGAGAATTATGTGCACCCATGTGTATCTTGAGTAGTCATCAACAATAACGAAGCCATAGAGACACGCCGTTGTTGTGAGGGTGGAGTAGTGAGTAGGACCAAATAAGTCCATGTGCAACAGCTCGAAGGGTTGAGATGTTGTCATTATAGTCTTCGAGGGGTGCTTGGCCCTCGTCATCTTTCCAGCTTCGCAGGCACCACACAAATGATCTTTCTTGAACTTTACACCTTTGATGCCTATGACATGCTTCTTATTGACGAGAGTGTGTAAGTTCCTCATGCCAGCATGCCCTAGCCTTCGATGCCAGAGCCAGCATTTTGAAGCTTTTGCAAGAAGACATACGGCTAGCTGTGGACCTGCTGAGAAATCTACCATGTATAGATCACCTTTCCTATACCCTTCAAAGACTAGAGACTTGTCAGATTCCATTAGTACAAGGCAACGATATTTTCCAAATATCACAATCATGTTTAAGTCACAAAGCATTGAGACAGACATTAAGTTGAATCCAAGGGATTCAACAAGCATCACTTTATCCATGTGTTGATCCTTTGAGATTGCAACTCTACCTAGACCCAATACCTTGCCTTTACCAGTGTCAGCAAATGTGATTTGACTCTTGTCGGATGGACGTAAAGTTGAGTCCATGAGAAGATTTCGATCACCAGTCATATGATTAGTGCATCCGCTGTCCATAATCCATTCTGAAGCACGAGGTGTCATACCCTACAGTGCAGTTAGGAGGATAGGCTTTACAAGGTATGTTGTGAAGCATAAGCATTTGACACACACTTGGATTATCACAGCTTATATGAAAGTTAGCACACAGTATGACAGGTAAGCGATTCTTATGTGGAATACATAGTAAGTCATTTTATCATGTGTCCCTTTGTGTTTTAGGTCCCCAGTAATAATATCGGACGCCTTTGATTGCTGGCTGGAGACCATATTCAGCAAAAGAGAGTTAATTCTTCTTCACCACCCACATCTTCAGGGGTGGCTTAGAAGCAATGAGTCTAAGTGCAGCATCTGAGAATTTCGGCTTTGAAGCCCTAGAAAATAGCCTTGCAGGAGATGGATGATACTCATATGAATAAGCAGAAAAGTTCTTAGTACTATGAACATAGCGGTTTGAAGACACGCGCTCATATTCATAAGTTTGAGTACGATTTCCCTGCAAAACATTGGCGTTAGGGTGACTCAGGAGAGTCCTGTTTCCATATGAAGCAGATGGACCATGTGACGCCTTTGGTCTGGGGCTTGTCTTCTTCCCTGGTGGTGTCATGACAACATTCACAGGAAGATTCTCAAGACAGCTTTTAGGAACCCAGATCTTCTTCATTGGCGGTCCATTCCTGCAGTTAGTACCAATATACCTGGCAAACACTTCACCATTCTGATTTTTGAACAGTTTATAGTTTGCATCAAAGGATTCATCAATGATAATAGGATTAGCACAGGTAAAACCAGATAAAGTGGATGGATCCACTAAAGGTTCCTTTGCAGCAACCCATGTGGTTTTGGGATACTGCTCAGGCTTCCAGTAGGAACCATCGGCATTCATTTTCCTCTCGAACCCAACACCCTCTTTCCTTGGGTTTCGGTTTAGAATCTGCTTTTTGAGGACATCGCAAAGTGTCTGATGCCCTTTCAAACTTTTGTACATCCCTGTTTCAAGCAATGTCTTCAACCTAGCATTTTCATCAGCAATAGTAGTGATATCCTCAGCAGAGGGGTTAGTTGCCACATTAGTTGTTGAAGACAGAGCAACAGTAGCAGCATTGGAACATTCAGCAACAGAGGCAGCATTATCACGCTCAATGCATTTTAAGCATGGTGGTTCAAATCCATCCTGAGTGGGACTGATCTGTTGAGCGCGAAATGACTCATTCTCTTTTTGAAGATCTTCATGAGTCACTTTCAATTTCTCAAGCTCTTGCTTCCTTTGAAGATAATCATAGCAGAGCTTTTCATAAGTGGTCGAGAGCGTCTCATGAAGACTTTCAAGTTCTTGATACTTAGCATGAAGATTTTTTATGTCTTCAACTAAGGACTGTGAACATGTCATTTCCGCGTCCAACAGGTCATCGCTTTTGTCTAACAATTTTTGAGTATGTTCCATAGCCCTTTGTTGTTCAGTAGCAATTTTAGCAAGTGTTTTGTAGCTGGGTTTAGATTCACAATCAGTGTCATCTTCACTTGATGTTTGAAAGTAAGCATCGCGTGATTTTACCTTGGCACCGCGTGCCATGAAGCAGTAGGTGGGAGCAGGATCATCCTTGTCATCATCAGCGTTGGTGTGGGAGTCATTGTCTTCATTGTTGAAGATGGACATGGCAACGTAGGCTGTGGCTAGAGCCAGACTTGCAACGCCAGAGTCGGACTCAGCTTCACATTCCACCTCTGCCTCCTCAGAAGCAGACTCCTCCTCTGAATCCATTTCCTTGCCAACAAAAGCACGAGCCTTGCCAGATGAGCTCTTCTTATGAGATGAAGACTTTGATGTGGACTTGGAAGAAGACTTTGAAGATTTCTTCTTCTTCTTGTCATCAGAGTCATATTCCTTGCTCTTCTTCTTCTTCTTCTCGTTGTCCCACTGAGGACACTAGAGATGTAATGACCCAGTTTCTTGCACTTGTGGCAGGTTCTCTTCTTGTTGTCATGAGTGGAAGCTTCATCATTTCTTGAACTGGATCGTGAAGACTTTCTGAAGCCCTTCTTCTTTGTGAATTTCTGGAACTTCTTCACAAGCATAGCAAGTTCCCTTCCAATGTCTTCGGGATCATCAGAACCGCAGTCAGATTCTTCTTCTTCAGATGAGGAAACAACTTTTGCCTTCAAAGCACGAGTTCGGTCATAGTTGGGGCCATAGATATCTCTTTTCTCAGAAAGCTGGAACTCATGTGTGTTGAGCCTCTCAAGTATATCAGACGGATCGAGAGTCTTGAAGTCAGGACGTTCTTGTATCATGAGGGCAAGGGTGTCAAAAGAGCTGTCAAGAGATCTTAGCAGCGTCTTGACGATTTCATGCTTGGTGATCTCAGTGGCGCCGAGAGCCTGTAGATCATTTGTGATGTCGGTTGGGCGATCAAACGTGAGCTGGACATTTTCATTGTCGTTTCTCTTGAAGCGGTTGAAGAGATTGCGAAGAACACTGATCCTTTGATCTCTCTATGTAGAGACGCCTTCGTTGACCTTGGACAGCCAGTCCCAGACTAGCTTTGACGTTTCCAGAGCACTCACACGGCCATACTGTCCTTTGGTCAGATGACCACAGATGATGTTCTTTGCAGTCGAGTCCAGTTGAATGAACTTCTTGACATCAGTAGGGGTGACACCTTCACCAGTTTTGGGAACGCCATTCTTGACAACATACCAGAGGTTGACATCAATGGCTTCAAGGTGCATGCGCATCTTATTCTTCCAGTAGGGATATTCAGTTCCATCGAACACGGGGCAAGCAGCGGAGACTTTGATTATCCCTGCAGTTGACATAGCTAAACTCTAGGTGGTTAAACCGAATCACACAGAACAAGGGACTACCTTGCTTTGATACCAATTGAAAGTGCTAGTTATCGACTAGAGGGGGTGAATAGGCGACTTTTATCAAAGTCTTCAAAACGTGGAAGTTTCAAAGACAAACAATAGAAATGAACTAATTGATATGTAGCGGAAGATAAACTACAACGAGCAAGCCATAGTCAAGTATGCAATAGTGTTAACGTACGAAGACTAGTAGCAGCTAGGTAGTAAGGATCAGGATGGAAGATAGTATGAAGCCAATCAACAATAGTAGTCAAACAGATAAGACAGATAAGCAATGACTTCACGAAGACAAGCTCAAAGTAAAGGAGGAAAGGGATAGAACCAGTCACTTGTTGAAGACACAGGATTTGTTGGACCAGTTCCAGTTGCTGTGACAACTGTACATCTGGTTAGGGAGGCTGAGATTCAACTCAGAAGACTGTGTCTTCACCTAATTCCCCTTGAGCAAAGGACACCTAGTCCTCGCCCAATGATAGAGGCAAAGGTGTCCCGTCTTTCGATGAGATGATGGATATCGCTTTGGTGGAAGTCGACTTTGTCTTCCACCATGGCCATCGTCCTCGCACGTTCGTAGTCGGATCGTCAAAGTCGACTGCCACCAAAGCGATATCCATCATCTCATCGAAAGACGGGACACCTTTGCCTCTATCAGATTGCGTGCACCTACCTTGAGGGAGTGAGTGAGCCACCACCACATAGAGAGAGTGAGGCCATTTGCATTTCTAACAACTTGGCCTCTACCTCTATTATGTCTTCTCATTTGGTGGTAGGTCCCATATATGATGATGCGCCGATCCGCGACGACTTCGTCCTTCCTACGGACAAGACGATGGCCATGGTGGAATATGATGCACCCCCCACATGGTTCCATCAAAATGAAGATGATGACCACCATTTGGTCTTTCCCACCTCACCTACACCACTTGAGTGGAACGAGAAAGGTAACATACGTGAAGGTGATGCTCTTGTCCCACTAGTGGACATCCTTGGTATTGATTGCTTGCATGATGTTGATCCACCTATTGGCATGCTTCATTCTAGTTCGCCTTCCCCATGCGATGATTTACCCATTTATGATGAGTTTGATGATTGCCACGTGGAGTCTATTAGTTGTGATGCCATGTTACATAGGATTTCTTGTGATAATTCTCTTGGTCACATCATGTTTGACAATCCTCTTGACTTGTCATATGCTATGCATGAGATCACTCATATGTCTTATTTGCAATCTCATCATAGTGACTATGCATATGCCATTAAAATTAATCCAATTTGCACGTATGGCATAGATGACAAGCCCATGGTTATTGGCATTTGTTTTTCTTGTGATGATATTGATATGCTCCCTTTGCATCATTTAACTACTATGCCATGCCATGATCACATTGTTCCAACTATGCATTGTTTCGGATGTTATCCATTTTCTTCATATGATGTTTCCGCTATTGCTCATGAGGAGACCCCCATAGTTTCCACATACATTTTAGGAGATTTTGATCAATCCTATCCTTTGCATGATCCCAATACTTGTGTGCACAATATGCTTCCCATGATTAAACATGCTATTGATGTGCCATATACTTCTATGCTAAATTTGCATCCCCATCGTGTCATACACAATAACTATTCTTTCATGATGGATGACATGTTCTTATACCATGCATCAAATTTCTTTGAGTGATGCTTATCTTGTGCTAACTCACATGTGCACATACACATCATGATGGATGATGTGTACATTTACCACGTGCACAATTTCTTTGGTTTGTGTTTCTTTTGTGTAGGTACCCATGAATACTTGTCAACCTCACAATCCCATGAGTTGACAAAATGAGCTCTAGAGAGCAACGATGACTTGGGATCACATGGATTGCCTTTCCCACCGCTCTCTTCGCGCACGGACTTCGCACATTTCTTCTACATGGCTCTCACTTGGTTATGGGTTATTTACCACTTCTCACTTTATGCCCATATTGCCATGTTCACTTTGCATGATATGCTCATTCCTATGCCTTTGCCATGCATTTGTGACCCATGCTTTGCATTACACATGATGATTGACTCTACTACTTGTATGTGTATTTGCAAGGTTGGTGGAGATATTGCTTGTTATTGCCATGTTCCTTTTATGCCACATTCCTACGATGATACTATGATCTTGCTTTGTCATCGTGCTTGTGATATGCCAAGTGCATTGACTACGCCTACTATTTGCTCTCATGACTTGATTGCCTCGCACATGTTGCAAAATTGCTATATCATTTGTGTTGAGTGCCTCACTTTCTTCACTACACCATATGCACATTATGCTTGGATTGTCTTGCACTTTCCCCATGTGTTTAGACATTTCATTTCTCTTGGTGTTGTGGACGACTCTTATGCCTACCATAGACCATTCATTGAGAGTCTTATGCATGCTTGCTATGGGCTTGAGGTAGATGCTTATTCTCATGTCCACCCTATTAGCACCTTTTCCTCACCTTTGCATGATTGTGTCCATGATGCTTTTCCATGTGCTCAATTTAGATGCTTACATTCCATGCCACACTTCTTTGTCAAACCACATGCTATGCTTGATGACAACACTTGTTGGGTGAATCACCTCTTGAATGCTTGGTTTTGCTTTAATGCCAATCACATTTGTTTTTCCAAGTGCTTGTTATCTTTGCTCCTTTTGAAGTAACTACAAGACGGTGCGACATCAGAGAGTGACCATTTCGAGGTTGTTGATGATGAGTGCTTGGTGGTTGTACACTCCTACACGGCCACACACTCTCTTTCCCATGGTGATGAAGATCACGATCCGTGGACGGATCTCTCCCAAGGGGGGAGGGAGATGATGCGGAGCATCCCTTGACCATCACCATGCATGTCACACCATCACCGCAAGGATGGAGAGGACCATGGACAAGAGCACACGCACACACCGTGGAAACCGAGGTTGACTCCTTCCTCTTAAAACTCCATTCTAATTCACTCGAGAATTGGGTCCTACCTCAAATGGAAGTACTATGCATGTTTAGGTGTCAAGGTGTTGATCATGGAGAGGCTAGCGCGAAGACCCAAGCACCCACGGTTGAGGAGAGGAGCGACAAGAGAGAAGACGGAGAAGGCACAAGTGCCTGGACCCCAACCGTCAGAGGGCCAAGTCCCTGGCCACCCCGGGTGCCCGGCCCTCCCCTGGGTGCTGCCTCTGCCGGCCCCGGGTGCCTGGCCCTTGGCCCAGCCGCCGCCTGGGCGCTGGTGCGGCCCACCCCGGGTGCCCGGGATCGCCACCCCTGGGTGCCCGGACTCCTCCTAGCGCGGCCCAGTCCCGCCGCCGGGTGCCCGGGTGATGAGGACATCCCAAGTTCACCTCGTTTATCATCTTCTCCTGATGATCAAACTCAGCTCTCAAATGAAGCTGCTACAAAGAAGATCTATTTGGGTCCCATGACAAGGAGCCGTGCCAAACAAATAGCACAAGAGGTGAATGCGCTCCTAGCTGATCATAATTCAAATAACCATGAGAACTTTATACTGCCTAAATCTTGTGTGCTGATTTTACTCAGGTACAATGTTGAGGACAACCAACAACTTTCAGCGCATGAAGAAACAAGTTCTGAAGCCCATACAACAAACTTGAAGAGAACAAGTTTCACCCCTGATGCAAAACCTGTTTTGGTGACAAGGCCAACTAGTTATACCTCAAGGAAGAACAACAAGCCATCTCAACAACCTGTTGTTGCATGTGCAGTTCCAGAATTCGTCCCAAGACTTGTTGCATCATGCCACACAAATATATGAGTATCCAGCACGTGTGGGAGTACAAAATGGAGAGCATATGAAGTCTACTTTCAAGAAAATCAAACGGTGCATCATTTGGAGTCCTGAGTCAAAGGATATGAGAGTTCCAATGCAAGCTGTCCAGGGCATTAATTGCTGCGCAAGGCTCCATGAGTTTGCTCCCTTGACCAGCTGGTTAGCACGAATTTGAGCCCCTCTTTTGGCCTAGTTTCACACCTAAACTAGGAGGGCTGTTCCTAGTATAAATACCCCTTCCCCCATTTCAGCCACAACTCTTTGGCAATTTGATTTCAGCATAGGTTAGCTAAGTGCAACCAGAATATTGTTTGAGAGTTCACTTCCTCCTTAGCTCTTGTCATCTTGCCTTGTGAGAGGGTAAACTCACTTTGTGATTTTACAACAGCAGCCGTTGAGGCGGCGACCAGTTCGTGCTCCCAACTTCGTGCGTGGTTGCGTGGATTGGAACTAAGAGTGTGGTCGGGCGAATGCTTGTCGCTGGTTGTTGCATTTGCAATAGTTAGCTTCGGTCTCGTCAGGTTGCACTAGTTATCCTTTACCCGATAGCATTGTTGGTTGGGATCGAGGGTTTCCTTCGTACCCTTCAGGTGGCGTTGATTCGCAACATAGAGCAGATCCTCCGTGAAGATTGGGCACCCCGTATCACATGGCATCAGAGCTTCGGTTGACACGGTAGGATCTTGTATCCCTAGTTTAGTTCGTGTTCTTGTTCATCCTAAAAGTCCAGAAAATAGCCCCACAAAAAAATCCCTTTACCTAGCCCTTTGCAGCCTTTAATTTGTTCTTTGGTGAGTTTTATCAAGTTCTTGTCCACTAGATCTTTGTTTTTAGTTGCTGAGTTTCCCCCCATCCAATCTTGTGTGTTTGTGTTCATTTTCGTGCACAGATTTCAGATCTGCATCCTCCACCAAATCATGCATATCTTTGTCATCCGGAGTCCATTTTGAGTGTATTTGTGCATTTTGAAAAGCCCACACTGTGTGATCTCCATTCATCCTTGTTAGATCTGATTCCCATCATGTTTTCCACCCAATAAAATCAGATCAGTTCGTGTGTGTTTGTTGCCAAAGTTTCAGCTGCATGTTCTTGTTGGTTGACTTCATCTATTGTGATTTTCGTGATTCCCCCAAAGTGTGTGTTCAGATCGAATCCCTTGTTGAAAGTTTGTCAAAAAAAGAGCAAAAAAAAAGAAAAGAGGCAAAAAAAGAGATCTGCCCAAAGAAAGAAAGTGTGTGCAAGAAGCAAAAGAGAGAAAACTTGGGACTGTTCTTCACTTGTATCTTGAGAAATCCCTGTTTGTGTTGTGAGCTGAAATGTGTCAAGTGTGCAAAGTCTTCAATCCTTGCTTGCAGCAAATCTGATTCCTTGGCGAGAGTTGCATGTATCTCACGTATATCTCATTCATCAACTAAATGCATTAGAATCTTGTGTGGATGATTACTTGGTTCAACAATATCTAGATTGCAGATTAGTGCATATTTTGCTACATATATACCCCACCCAAACTCCACCAAACAGCCCTGCATGTGCAACCCTAGACTTGTATTCGCTTGATTGTCACTCTTTGTATACCAACCACCGACACCACGGTTGAGCATGATTCTGCTCTCACTTGGAAGTTACATGAGCTTCGATTGGTAAGTGAGGTGAGCTTGAGTTGTTATCCACATATATGCTTCTAGTACTATAGGGCTTTTGGAGAACTTAGCATGGCAGGTGAAGAAAACGAGTATGATGTTGAAGGAAATGGGCATCTCAATCAGCCCGTCACACGGTTTCACTTCAACGCATTACGTGATCATCTACGCCAAGAGTTCAGAAACAGCCTTGACCCAATTGAAGATGATGAGGACATGACTACCTTGGATATGACCAAAAATATTGCATATATGCATATTTGTCAGGTGATTTCTAGTGCAAACTATTCAATAATCTATTTATGTTATCCAGAACAAAAATACTTCACACACTTTTGTGTTTTGTCTAATTGCAGGTGTATGGGACATTTGTACAATCCACATATGAAGATAAGGAAGAAAGAGATGTTTATTTGCTGTCCAAAAAGTTCTCTCACGTCACTTTTGGCCCAAGAGAAGATAGAGTCCAAGTCTCTCACATTCTGGATTCAGATTCGGACTGCACAGACATACCTGACTCAAAACGCACATAAGTTTTTCATACGGACTCCGAATTGGGTGATTCTTTTTTTGTTGGAAACTAGATTTCGTGCACTTTCCAACCCAATTAGAATCACCTTCAAATTCGTCCGGAGCGTTGAGTTGTGGACGAAACAATCTGATGCTGCAGCAGAATCCGAGTCAAACTACAAGTCCAAAGGTGTTACATCACCTCCACTTGGGCCCATTGGCCTTGTACGACCTAGATTTAGTTTTAGGCTGCCTTGGGACGTCCTCCCACCTACTTGGCCGTCACCCCTTGCTCCTATATAAGTAGATCCATCTAGTAGCTTTTCCTGGGGGATTTGTTTAGTTAAAAGTTAGCCATTGCAACTTCGTGTACTTCGTTTGTGTCCAACGACCAGACCAAGACCGCTTACGGATCCCCACCATTATCAATACCTCATATATATTTGCAATATTCAGATTGCTTTATCATATTCTTGCTCGTTCTTCGATTGCTTGCAGGAATAGACCTTCGTGGTCAGGCTGACCGTGCTTCCGGCATCGTCAGTAACCTCAGGAGATTGGTTTAGCGATTGCTAAGGTGCAACGTCGTGCACGTTTGTAGTCAGATCGTCAAAGTCGTCTCCACCAAATCGATAGTTATCATCTTATCGAAAGATCGGGACACCCTCGCCTCTATCAGAAGAGAAGCAAGACAAGTTGGCGAGAGATTTGCAGCAACTTATGGGTAATGTTGATGAGCAACTCACTCAGAACATGGCAGCCATGAGGACTAGTATTGTTTCTGATATTGTGAGAGAGCTTCGTCAGAACCGAGAAGATGCAAGTGTCCATGGTGAAGAACAAAATGTAACTGATGGGGAAGGTGCTGCCTCCAATGCACAAGATAGAAGAAACCATGCTCCTGCTCCCCATGCCATGAGACCTCCTGGTCCCGGACGTGGAAATGATCATGGTAATGGACGTGGTCATCATGAAGCTGCTGCTGTTCGTGGTCTTAGAGGAGGCCACCGAAGAGCAAATCTGCACCATGAAGGTAGTGGAGATGAGTTTGATGAAGATGAAGATGGCATGCACCAGAATGACAGATTTCATCATCGTAGAAACTATGGTCGTGGACGGCAGGAGGAGGAGAGGTTTGGAAAGCTGAAATTTACCATGCCCAAGTTTGATGGTGGATCTGATCCAGAAAGTTACCTCACATGGGAATTGAAGGTTGACAAGATTTTTTGCATGCACAACTACTCTGAAGAGAAGAAATTAGCAATGGCCTCACTTGAGTTTGAAGACTATGCTCTAATTCGGTGGGAGCAAGTTCAGATTCAGCGAGAAGAAGAAGGAGAGCCTGCTGTTGCTACATGGACAGAAATGAAAAGAGTGATGAGGGCAAGATTTGTCCCAAGGCATTATAGACGTGACATCTTTGATAAGCTCCAGAATTTGAGGCAAGGAAAGTTATCAGTTGAGGAGTATCATAAGGAGATGGAGAAGGCAATGATAAGAGCCAACATACATGAAGATGAGGAGCAGACCATGGCAAGGTTCCTCTATGGGTTGAATCCTAATGTTAAACAAGTGGTTGGTTTGCAGCCATATCGTAATGTGGTAGAGCTGGTACATCTTGCTTCTAAGGCTGAACGTCAATTGCAAGAAGACTCGAAGCAAAACAGAACTACATCCTTCACAGCTCGAGCTACATCAAGTGGGAGTAAGTTTGTACCTCAATTCAATGTTGGTCGAGGAATTATGACTAGTTCTGGTGGTGGAAATCAGCCCCATGCACGTGCAGCCACGAGCGGAAATGATGCATCAAATTCGAAGGAGAAGAGCAAATTTGTAGCTCCTAGTTCATCCTCCATTGGCTCCATGGGGAAAACTAGTGAGATAGAGTGCTTTACATGTAAGGGATGTGGCCACATGAAGAAGGATTGTCCCAACAAGCGTACCATGCTGATCACCGAGAATGGAGAATATGAGTCTTGTAGTGAACCTGAAGAAGAAACTGAAGATGGTGATGGTTTAGATGGTGATGAGCAAACATATTGTAATTATGAGCAAGGTGCCTCTCTTGTTGTCACTAAAGTTTTGAGTGTGCAGATCAAAGAAGCTGAGAATGGACAACGACACAATCTGTTTCAAACAAGAGCCAAAGTGCAAGACAAGGTATGCAAGGTAATTGTTGATGGTGGGAGTTGTCACAATCTTGCAAGTAAAGAAATGTGTGATAAGCTTGGGTTGAAGCTGCTACAACACCCTCATCCATATCATATACAATGGTTGAGTGAATGTGGAGAGATTAAGATCACACACATGGTACAGGTGCAATTCAAGATTGGAGATTATAATGACACCGTTGAGTGTGATGTGGTGCCAAAGAAGGTGTGTCACTTGCTGTTGGGCAGACCGTGGCAATACGATCATTCAGCTCAACATTGTGGCAGAACCAATCAATACACCATCAAGTGGAGAGGAAAGGACTTGGTGCTTCGACCCATGACACCCCAACAAATCATGGCTGAGCACTTGGAGAAAGTTTCTGAAGTAAAAATAGTGAGTAAAAAAGATGGAGAGAAAAAGAGTGAGAGAGAGATCCACAAAATGGTGAGTGAGCGCCACAAGCCAAATCTGAGAGAGAAGAATAAAAGAGAGGGAGAGAACATAGTGATGTTAGCCACCAAATCAGAACTGAGAGATGTGAGGCTCAACCCAAATCAAATGGTCGTTGTACTTGTGTACAAAGATGCTTTGCTTTTAGCTAACGACTTAACATGTCTCCCTAGTGCTGTTAGTGATGTCTTGCAGGAATTCGAGGATGTTTTTCTTGAGGAAGTACCTGCTGGTCTACCTCCCTTGCGTGGCATTCAACATCAGATTGACCTCATTCCAGGAGCATCACTTCCGAATCGACCTCCCTACCGCACCAATCCTGAAGAAACAAAGGAGATACAAAGGCAGGTACAAGAACATTTAGATAAAGGTTATGTGCGGGAAAGCTTAAGTCCTTGTGCTGTACCTGTGATTTTGGTGCCCAAGAAAGATGACACATGGCGATTGATAATGGATTGTAGGCCTATCAATATTATAACTATTAGGTATCGTCATCCTATTCCTAGGTTAGATGATATGCTTGATGAATTGAGTGGCTCTATTGTTTTCTCTAAAATTGATTTGAGGAGTGGATACCATCAGATTAGGATGAAAGAAGGAGATGAATGGAAAACTGCTTTCAAAACAAAATTTGGGTTGTATGAGTGGTAAGTCATGCCTTTTGGATTAACTAATGCACCAAGTACATTCATGAGATTGATGAACCATGTTTTGAGAGCTTACATTGGCAAATTTGTTGTTGTGTACTTTGATGACATCCTAATCTATAGCAGATCCATTGAGGAACATATTGAACATCTAAAACAAGTGCTGAATGTGCTAAGGACAGAAAAACTATATGCTAATGTTGAGAAGTGCTCCTTCTGCACAAACAAGGTTGTTTTTCTTGGCTATGTCGTTTCAGGACAGGGAATTGATGTGGACGAATCTAAGGTGGAAGCAATCAAGAATTGACCAACTCCAATGAATGTAAGCCAGGTGAGAAGTTTTCATGGCCTTGCTGGTTTCTACCGGAGGTTTTTGAAAGATTTTAGTACAATTGCTGCACCTTTGAATGAAGTGACAAAGAAAGGAATTCCCTTTAAATGGGGTGCACCACAAGAAGAAGCATTTCTTGAGCTTAAGAAACAATTAACTGAAGCACCTTTGCTGATTCTACCTGATTTCACTAAAACTTTTGAGATAGAATGTGATGCTAGTGGAATAGGTATTGGAGGTGTGTTAATGCAAGAACGGAAACCAATAGCATATTTTAGTGAGAAACTGAGTGGTGCACAACTGAATTATTCTGTTTATGATAAAGAGTTGTATGCCTTGGTTAGAGTGCTTGAAACTTGGCAACACTACTTATGGCCTAAAGAGTTTATTGTACATTCTGATCATGAGGCATTGAAACATTTGAAAGGCCAAGCTAAACTTAATCTAGGCATGCTAAATGGGTAGAATTCATTGAAACTTTCCCGTATGTTGTGAAGTATAAGAAAGGAAAGGAAAACATGGTTGCTGATGCTTTATCCCGTAGGCATGTTCTTTTGACACAATTAGAAGTGAAGGTACCAGGACTTGAGAGCTTAAAAGAATTGTATTGCACTGATCATATATTTTTAGAACCATATGCAAAATGTAAAGATGGGAAAGGTTGGGATAAATACCATGTGCATGATGGGTTCCTTTTTAGGGCTAACAAGTTGTGTGTTCCGGATTCGTCGGTTAGGCCTTTCTGGTTGCAAGAATCACATGCAGGAGGATTAATGGGACACTTTGATCGCGAGAAGACTTATGAGTTGTTGGCTGATCACTTTTATTGGCCAAAGATGAGGAAGGACGTTGAGAGATTTGTGCAGCGATGTATCATATGCCACAAAGCTAAGTCTAAACTGAACCCCCATGGTTTATATACTCCCCTACCTGTTCCAAATGCTCCTTGGGAAGATATTAGCATGGATTTTGTTTTAGGACTGCCTAGGACTAAGAGGGGGAGGGATTCAGTTTTTGTTGTGGTTGATAGGTTCTCAAAAATGGCACACTTCATTCCGTGCCACAAGAACGACGATGCTTCACATGTTGCTGATTTGTTTTTCAGGGAAGTTGTTCGCTTGCATGGAATGCCAAGGACTATTGTTTCAGATCGAGATGTGAAGTTCATGAGCTACTTCTGGAAAACATTGTGGGAAAAATTGGGAACCAAGTTGCTATTTTCAACAACGTGTCACCCCCAAACTGATGGGCAAACAGAGGTAGTGAACCGGACACTCTCATCCTTGCTGCGTACAATGATCAGGAACAATTTGAAGGAGTGGGAAGAGTGTTTGCCGCACGTGGAGTTTGCTTACAATCGGGCAGTTCACTCTACCACAAACATGTGCCCATTTGAGGTGGTATATGGATTCAAACCACTTGCACTAATTGACTTGCTGCCACTTCCATTGCAAGAGAGATGTAACATGGAGGCTTCAAAGCGTGCTGCATATGTGAAGAAGATTCATGAGAAGACCAGAGAAGAGATAGAAAGGAAGTCCAAGTACTATGCTGCTAAGGCAAACAAAAATTGCAAGAAGGTGACTTTTGAGCCCAGAGATCTGGTTTGGATACATTTGCGCAAAGATCGGTTCCCAGAGAAGCGCAAATCCAAGCTAATGCCTCGTGGAGATGGACCATTCAAAGTTTTGGCCAAGATCAATGACAATGCTTACAAGATCTAGCTTCCTGAAGACTATGCTGTGAGTCCAACATTCAACGTTGCTGATTTGTCTCCATGCTTCGATCAAGAGGGTCATGAGTCGAGGACGACTCCTTTTGAAGAGGGGGAGGACGATGAAGACATCCCAGGTTCACCTCGTTTATCATCTTCTCCTGATGATCAAACTCAGCTCTCAAATGAAGCTGCTACAAAGAAGATCTATTTGGGTCCCATGACAAGGAGCCGTGCTAAACAAATAGCACAAGAGGTGAATGCGCTCCTAGCTGATCATAATTCAAATAACCATGAGAACTTTATACTGCTTGATCCTAGAAATTCTACGCAACTCAAGGACCCACGGAGAGAGTTGGGGATTTCGTTATTTTCATATTTGAGTTTTCTCAAATTTTGGGAATAGGATCATTTGATTTTATTTATTTTATCATAAATTATTTCTATTACAAAAATATGAGAGAGGGAATAAAATGACTTTGCCAAAATAAACAAATATTGAGGATTTAATAATAAAATCAAATAGGATTTTATTTTGGAGTTTTTCATTATTTTGTTTGAATTTAGGAAAAATATGCATTTTCCAAGATTGCATTTAGGCCCCAAATAAATGCTCACTTTGTCGGACTTGATTTTAGAAGTCCGGGAAAATTTATTTCGGGATTTTTGGAGTCCGTTTAGTATTTCTTTTTATTTCTTTTCTGAGCGTAATTATTTATTAAAAAAACGTGAACCGCCTTACGGGCCGTGCCCGAGCGGGACTCCGCCCGGGGGCAGCCTTTAAATAGCGCCGCCCCGAGCCACCCCCAGCCCACCAGCCGCCCGCGCCAGCCCAGCCCGCCGCCGCCGCCAAACCCTAGCCCGTGCC
>NW_021289237.1:31693-34844 GCF_002162155.2 Triticum dicoccoides
CAACTTAAACACACATCTGGGTGGATTGAGGTACCTGGTTTCCAGGATTTGCCTGTTTTTTCTTCGGACCGCCACCCAGGCTCAACGGGATCATAAGATTATTCATGCTAGAAACTTCCGTGTGCAGCCACATGCTACTATGGGCTCTAGCATAGTTGACTAAGTCGTGCGAACTCTTACAGTGGTAGACTAGCTGATGTAGGGGTTGTAGGTTGGTACGGTCTACCCGTTACGTAAGGTGCAAGCGCTTCTGAAAGACTATGTCTCGGTCATCCGTTTCTCTAACACCATGAAGTGCGAGAAATCAAACGGAGGAGATCGAGTCATGTGGGGAAAAGTGCGCAACCTCTGCAGAGTGTAACAAACTAATCATGGTTAGCCATGTCCCCGGTTATGGACATCTTGAGTATCTAGTACTTGGATATCATGTGAATCTCATCATGTTACTTCTAATTAATATTGATGGGATGTTAATGAGTACTTTTAATTGGGATTGAGAATGCTGTCAACCATTCTCAATGTTTAACAACCACCATGCTAGTTAACTAAATTTATTCCTTTGCAGTAGGGAAAAATTGGCTTTACAAAAAACTGTAACCATAGAGCTTTCCACCAGCCAAATATGCATGTAGTATAGCTTACTCTTTCATTACTCTCTATGTGTTACATTGCCAGCATATTCCATGTGCTGATCCGTTTCGGGCTGCAACATTTCATGTTGCAGACTTTTCAGACGATGAGTAAGGTGCCTTTAGGTCATGGTTCTATACTCAGTGATGCCATTGGAGTTGATGGATTCACTTATCTTCCAAGCCTTCCGCTGTTATCGTTATTAGATGGCCTTAAGCCATACTTATTGTAATAAGCTCTCTTTTGAGACACTCGATGTAATAAGTGTGTGATTGCTACTCTGTTATAAATCCTTCAAGTATTGTGTGGTGTCAGCATTACTGATCCAGGGATGACACTTGAGCACAGAGATCAGACTGTTTGAGGTCTAGTCGCTACACAATCTGATGTAGGGTGGAA
This sequence comes from Triticum dicoccoides, assembly GCF_002162155.2. Taxonomy (NCBI): domain Eukaryota; kingdom Viridiplantae; phylum Streptophyta; class Magnoliopsida; order Poales; family Poaceae; genus Triticum; species Triticum dicoccoides. Next base: position 32,723 of record NW_021289237.1, read on the forward strand.
CCCTAGGTGGACGATCTTTCACGTTTGGAGTGGATCCTACGGGGAATCACGAAGAACACGCGGAAGCACAAAGGGTAAACACGGGGAAAACGGGAGAGAGACTCACTAAAGCAACATAGAATCAATCACACGAGTGCTAGATCACAGACAACATAGAGTAACATAAGATCCACGATCAACAAAGGTAAGGATACATAGGAACAGTTCTTCTCCGTACGGAGGTCTTGATGGTCTTCCCTAGAAAGGGGTCTTGAATCCGCTTGGGGGATCTTCTCCGAAGAGGTCCTGAGCTCCGAGGAGAAGTAGCAAGTGGATGAGCAAGGCTCTGACACAAAATATGAGCTAAACCTATGCTAACCCTCCCTAGGAGGTGGGGGCGTCCTATTTATAGTCTTAGTGCAAATGGAAGTCAAAGCGAAGGGGTACAAGGGCTCCAGCCCGCAGGTGCGGTCACTCAGGTGTCGGTTGTCCGGAAGGCGTCGGACGTCCGGAGGCTCGGGATGGTCCGGACTTCCGGTCGGGCTCGGGCGTCCGTAGAATCAGCTCTGTCGTGGGCGCGTCGGACGTCCGGAGGGGGTCGGTCGTCCGGAGCTTCGTGACGGTCCGGACGTCCGGAAGTCGTCGATCGTCCGTAGATTCGGTTCGGGCATGCATCGGTCGTACGTCCGGTGGTTTCGGTCTTTCGTAGTTTCGGTTCGGGTGCCCAGCTGCCGGACGTCCGGAGGGCGTCGATCATCCGTGGCCTATAGCTTCAGCAGCATCTCTTCTTCTTCTTCAACATGCTTGGGGTCCTCGCCGTCTTGGCTCTTGCAAGTAGTTGATCCTTGGCTCACTTCCATGTACCTGATTACACATAGAGTCTCCGAATGAGGTAGTAGCCATGTCTCGTGAGTAGGAAGAGGGAGTTCGGAGAGGAGCGAGTTCACCTTATCTTCGATAGCCTTAGCTCTGGCTTGGGTCATGGGTCCACGTGGTGTTGAGGGAGATGTAGGCACGTCCATGGGGATGAGCGAGGGATGCTCCGCAACATCTCCCCCCCCCCCCTTGGGAGAGATCCGACCTCGGATCAAAAACTTCATCTCCATGGCATGGCATGAGGTCCTTGACATTGAAGATGTCGCTCACATTGTACTTGCCTCGTGGTAGGTCGATCTTGTAGGCGTTGTCGTTGTAGCGTGCTAGCACCTTGAAAGGTCCATCGGCTCAAGGGAGAAGCTTGGACTTGCGTTCGTTGGGGAAGCGGTCCTTTCGAAGGTGTAGCCACACTAGATCACCAATGTTGAAGACCATGGGTTGCTTGTTGATGTTGAGCTTGGTTGCTAGTCATTGTACTTGTTGCTCGATGGTGTGCCTTGTATCTTCATGCATTTTCTTGATGTAGCTTGCACGAGCACTTGCGTCGAGGTTGGTTCGCTCTTGTAGGGGAAGAGGTAGAATGTCCAATGGGGACAATGGGTTGAAGCCGTAGACGACCTCGAAGGGGGACTTGCTGGTCGTCGAATGTCTTGCACGGTTGTTGATGAGGACATCAATACAATTGTTACACCCACAGCCCCTGCTGCTATACATACTGGACCAATTACTAGAGCTCGTGCACGCCAATTAAATTACCAGGTACTTTCGTTTCTTGGTAATGATTCTAATGTTCATGAGAATATGATGCTGCCTAAATTGGATACATTTGTTTTGCTTACAAATAAAGGGCCTAGCTTGGAGAAGGATGAACATTGGAGCAAGAACAAGAACGGAGTTACAAGTGATGATTTCAGGACTTTGAAGCCACCATAATGTGTGCATGAAGCCTTGGACGAAATATACAAGATGCCACTTCATAAATTTCGTCCCGAGGCTATTTTAGGTGCTGCGTCACCTTATTATTGGGCCAGGCCCATGTAATTTCGAAATACATAAGTATAGGCTATTTTTAGAGTCCGTATGTGTGGGGAAACAAGAGATAGGGTTGATTTCGGACCCCTCCACCAAGGGCCACGAAATCCCCCCCCCCCCCTCTTCCTCCATATATACAGCCCTTAGGGCATCGTTTAGACTTTGGGTTTTGTTTAGATTAAAAGTTCGCCATAGCTGCAACTTCGCGTACTTCGTTTGTGTTCAACGACCAGAC
>NW_021289237.1:34854-38412 GCF_002162155.2 Triticum dicoccoides
GCTTTGAAAACTGCTATGCGTACGCGTTGGGTTCCACCATATTATCAACGTGAATTGCTTCAAAAATTACAGCACTTAAGACAAGGAAAAAATTCTGTAGAAGAATATTATCAGGAATTACAAACTGGCATGATTAGATGTGGTATTGTTGAGGAGAATGAAGCTATGCTTGCACGTTTTCTGGGTGGATTAAATAGAGAGATTCAGACCATTCTAGACTATAAGGAGTATACTAATATCACTCGTTTATTCCATCTTGCTTGTAAAGCTGAACGTGAAGTGCAGGATCGACAAGCATTGGGGCGAACTAACTTTTCTGCAGGCCGACCTTCATCATGGACACCACGTGCATCTTCTACTTCAACTGCACCAGCACCTCCATCCGGTGCCACCTCCAGCCGTGATACAAGAAAACAGGCACAACCACCATTATCTGCCAAGAGCGCACCTGCGGGGCCTGCACAATGTTCTTCTGCTTCCATGGCATCAACAGGGCACACAAGTGATATTATTTGTCGTCATTGTAAGGGAGGAGGTCATTATGCGAGAGAATGCAAATCTCCGCGTGTGATGATTGCTACCGCGGATGGTGGATATGAGTCCGCTAGTGACTATGATGAGGAGACTTTGGCTCTCATTACACGTGAAGAACATGGTGGAGATGATTCTGATCATGAGACGCAATACATGGCTCCTGAAGACGCTGACAGGTATGAATGTTTAGTTGCTCAACGTGTTTTGAGTGTGCAGGTCACACAAGCTGAGCAAAATCAGAGGCACAATTTGTTCCATACCAAGGGAGTTGTGAAGGAACGTTCTGTGCGCGTCATAATAGACGGAGGGAGCTGCAACAACTTGGCTAGCATGGAGATGGTGGAGAAGCTTTCTCTCACCACAAGACCACATCCACATCCTTACTACATCCAATGGTTCAACAACAGCGGGAAGGTTAAGGTAACACGTACTGTTCGTGTGCATTTTAGTATCTCTACATATGCTGATTATGTTGATTGTGATGTGGTACCTATGCAAGCATGTTCCTTATTACTTGGTAGACCATGGCAATTTGATAAAAATTCTGTACACCATGGTAGAAACAATCACTATACTCTTGTTCATAAGGATAAAAATATTACTTTGCTTCCTATGACTCCTGATTCCATTTTGAAAGATGATATTAATAGAGCTAATGATGAGGACATCAATACAATTGTTACACCCACAGCCCCTGCTGCTATACATACTGGACCAATTACTAGAGCTCGTGCACGCCAACTAAATTACCAGGTACTTTCGTTTCTTGGTAATGATTCTAATGTTCATGAGAATATGATGCTGCCTAAATTGGATACATTTGTTTTGCTTACAAATGAAGGGCCTAGCTTGGAGAAGGATGAACATTGGAGCAAGAACAAGCATGGAGATGATGGCATGCGCAAGGGGAACAAGAACGGAGTTACAAGTGATGATTTCAGGACTTTGAAGCCACCATATTGGGTGCATGAAGCCTTGGACGAAATATACAAGATGCCACTTCATAAATTTCGTCCCGAGGCTATTTTAGGTGCTGCGTCACCTTATTATTGGGCCAGGCCCATGTAATTTCGAAATACATAAGTATAGGCTATTTTTAGAGTCCGTATGTGTGGGGAAACAAGAGATAGGGTTGATTTCGGACCCCTCCACCAAGGGCCACGAAATTCCTCCCCTCTTCCTCCATATATACAGCCCTTAGGGCATCGTTTAGACTTTGGGTTTTGTTTAGATTAAAAGTTCGCCATAGCTGCAACTTCGCGTACTTCGTTTGTGTTCAACGACCAGACAAAGGCGTCACAGAACCCCACCTTGATCAATAAAGCTTTCATCTTATATTCGCAATATCCAGATTGCAATCTCAGTTTCTTGCTTGTTCTTCGTTTGCTCGCAGGAAACAGACCCTCGTGGTCAGGTTGATCGTGCTCCGGCGTGGTCAATAACCTCTCGGAGTTGGTTTAGCGATTGCTAAGGCACGACGTCCTCGCACGTTCGTAGTCGGATCGTCAAAGTCGACTTCCACCAAAGCGAAATCCACCATCTCATCGAAAGACTGGACACCTTTGCCTCTATCAAGTGGTATCAGATTTCCAGGTTGCTCGGTGAGATTTTTACAGTTTTTCGTAGTTTAGATCGAGTCTGTTCTTCATACCTACAGTCCACGAAAAAGCCACAAAAAAATTAGGGTTAGTTCATCATATCCGAACCAATCTGAGCCTTTGCATAATCTTTTTAGGGTTTTGCTTTGTTGAATTTGCGGTTGCATCGTCGTGTCTAGTTGCTGGTCTTAGAGTCTAGTCTTTTAGAGTTTCGAGTTCTGGTCATAAGTTGTCACGCCGCCGCCGCACCATCATCATCGCCCCTGCCATCTACCACCACCGCTCCGAATCCGTATCCATATACCACCACCAATCCGTGTCCATATACCACCACCGATCCATATCCATATACTACCACCGCTACCACCACCGCTGCCATATACCACACCATATATCCACCACCAATCCGAGTTCCTTGCTTATTAGGGTTGTTTTCGAGATCCATCTAGATTCCGATTCGTGTTTCCGTGCCGGAGTAGGTTTCGGAAAAAAAAAAGCCACGCTCCGTTTAGGCCCAAAATTTTTCGAAAACGCATTTTTCGAAAAATTTTCTGGCTATCCTATTTTTAGGTGTTTCTGAGTGTTTTGAGACAGGTGCCATTATAGGAAGTTTTTTTTGACCCGTTTCCAGTTTTTGGGTCCGGGCAGTCGAAAGAAAAAAAATTGGTCGAAAAATTTCGTGCCCATCCTGTCAGTTTGAGCTACGAAGAGTTTTGAGACACTCACCATTATAGTGATTTCTCGCAAAAAAAAAGCAGCGCAAAAAAAAAGAGCGCAAAAAAAAAGAGCGAAAAAAAATTCAGAGTGTGCTTTTCCCTTGTTTACGTGCCGCGCCGTGATTTTGTTGGTGTTCTAGGCTCGCGTCTCTAGCACAGTCTAGCCTAGGACCAGCACAATACCGTCGTTGAGCGTTTATTCAACTTTGCATCTCTGAATTGATTATTGCTGACCCTTTTTGCTACCATAGTATAAGCCTTCCCAGCTCCACATACATCTACGTCGTGCGTTTGACTCTCCCTGGTAATCGCTCTATCCAAGATTTGAGAGTTTTGACTACAACGGTTGCCGATCACCGCCTGTTGCTGGGTAAGAACTGGTAAGAATTTGAGTTTTGCTTGACGGATTTGTGACACCCACCACCACCACTTGTTCGTAGTCTGTAGGATCATATTCTTGTGTGTTTCTATTGCTGCTAACCATGCCAGGATCACAAGCCGACGAGATTGACTGGGAGAATTTATCGAACAAGGAGCTTCATGATAAGTTTCAGCAAATGATGACTGAACAGGTGCAAGATGTGCTGAACAATTTTGAAGAGGCCATGGAGAAGATCACTGGCCTTGAGAAGACGTTCGAAACAAAGCTCGATAACAGATTTAATGAATTGCTCGCGCGTCTTCCACCACCACCACCCGCTGCACCTAAC
>NW_021289238.1:0-1218 GCF_002162155.2 Triticum dicoccoides
CCCCCCCCCCCTCATGTTGAATATATGTTGAATTCCCGAGAGAGTTAGGAACCGGAGGGGGACTCCTCCCCCCTCATGTCTGATGAGTTTTTACTCTGTCTCTCCCATGAAACATTCATCGAACAAACTTAATACGAGTTTTAACAGAAAACATTCATCGAACAAAATTACAACAGAAAAAATTGACCAAGTTTTCATATATCATCATCATCATCTACTACAAAAAAATTGACATATTCTTTGCATATGAACATACAAACGTTTGCATATTCGACAATAATATCACCAAAAAATTCTATGAACATTAAAAATTCTAACCCTCGAACCCTCGACCCCTCAACCCTTAAACCCTCGAACCCTTAACGACCCTCGAACCCTCGACCCCTCGACCCCTATTCCTCCTCATGTCGAAGTTATCAGGGAGGGGGTATATCGACTCCCCCCCCCGTCATGTTGAAGTTATCGGGGAGGTGGTATATCGACAACGACATACCCGATAAAGAAAAAAACAAAAAAAAGAGGAGAAGAAGAAAGGAATAGTGGTGAAGAAAAAAATAGATATTACTCTATTTTTTTCTTCTTCTCCTCTTTTTTTCCTATTCTTATTTATTTCTCCTCTTCTTCCTCTCCTCTTCTTCTCCTTCTTCTCTCCTTCTTCCTCTTCTTATTATTTTCCTTTTTCTTCTACTTCTTTTTCTTCTTCTTCCTTCTTCCTTCTTCCTAGATAAAACTTTTTTTAAATGTAACTTTTTCATATATAAAAGTTTTTCTTCTTCTTCTTCCTTCTTCCTTCCCTTTCTTCTTCCTAAATATATATAAATTTTCTAAAAATGAAACTAATCTAAAATGCACTAAATCAGAGAACATACATAGGTAAAACTTTTCTAAAATCTATCTTTTGCATACATGAACATTTATACACTGAGAACATACATACATATATACATTTTTATAAAAATGCAAAAAAAATCATCATATATATGAACAAAAAATCTTTAAAAAGGACATATAATCAAATATACACACATACATATACTCACACATATACATATAATCTGGAAAAAAAACATCATATATATGTGGAAAAAAACAGGGAGGAGAGGGGCAGAGGCACGACGTCGGTGTAGAGGGCGGCGACGGCGGCATGGTCGGGGCAGGGGCGACGGCGGTGTGGTCGATCGGGCCGGGCAGGGTGGGGTAGAGGCACGGCGAGGGCGC
>NW_021289239.1:0-1417 GCF_002162155.2 Triticum dicoccoides
AATGATTTATCACGGAACCATCTCGTCATGTAGGTTATTTTTTTAATCAAATAAGAATTTTAGTGGGATAAAAAATAGTAATATTTTAAGGAATCATTGTGAATTCATTCCGTCGATTATTGAATTAAATCCTTCAATTCAAAGCTATTCCATCTTCATCATTAAAAGAAATGGATTAGTTTTACCATCTTGGTCGACAAAATCAAGAGATTTGTTAATTATGGAATGTTTAGACAGAGGTAATTTTTGTTTACAATGGATCATGCTAACCATCTTGTGCAGTGAAGTGTCCATTGGCACTCATTCCTCACCAAACCCACCAAAATCCCCGATCCCCCATGCCGATGGCGCCGCCGCTAACCTCCAACCCAGAACCACCGCCGGAGCCACCGTACCTCTTCCTGTCGAAGACGGGCTTCTCCAGGAAATCTTCCTCGCGACCACCGCGATGGCCTCGCCGCTGGCGCTAGGCCCTCAGCAGATCCCACAGCTTGCGTCATCCGTCGCCGATCTCCCGGATGTGCTGCTCGAGGAAATATTCCTCTGCCTCCCCGCCGCCGACCTCGCCTGCTCCTCCACCGCTTGCACCTCCTTCCACACCGTCATCTCCGGCCACGCCTTCCTCTACCGATACCACATCGTCAACCCACCGCCTCTCGTCGGCATGATCCACGATCCCTTCATCCCAACTCAGCCGCCGCACCCCTCCACCGTACCAGCCCGCGCCTTGGCCGGCTTCGACTTCTCCTGCTCCTCCTTCCTTCCCTCCATCGCCGGACGCTCCTGGAGTGAAATTGACTTCCATGATGGACGTGCCCTCCTTGCCGGCACCCCGGTCAAAGAAGAAGCCGGCAACCGCTTCCTCATGGGCGCTGAGCTATGTGACTCACGGTACAACCAACTTTTGGTCAAGGACATTGCCGTGTGCGACCCCGTGCACCGCCGCTACATCCTGTTTCCTGCCGTCGCCAGCCCCCTGAAAGAGCTGGTCCGTACCTCCTCATGTTGTAGACTTCCTTTGCTCCCGGCGAGGATGAGGACGACCCTTTATTATTCAGAGTGGTGTGATTGGCACAATGTAGAATAAATCTGCTGATGATGGTCTTCTCCTGTTTGGATGGACAATGGCAGATTCTTACTTATGATCAATGGAGTGCTCAGGCTACTTTTGGCTCATTTGAGAACTCTGAGCCTTGGTTGTCCTATCGTCGGTACATCCACAGATGCTTCTGCTAGCGTGTGCATTTAATGAATAAGTTGCTTCTCCTTGACACACACACCATGAAGTTCTATGTTGTCAACCTCCCACCTGAACAACCACCGAACCGCAATTATGTAATTGTCGAGGCGGCGGACGGAATGCTCGGGATGCTCACTAAATGCTATGATGAGTACAGAGAAGATAACCGAGGTTGGC
>NW_021289240.1:0-4039 GCF_002162155.2 Triticum dicoccoides
AGAGATGTGAAGAAACTAATCTTGTCTTGAATTGGGAGAAGTGCCACTTTATTGTTAATGAAGGTATTGTCTTGGGGCACAAAATTTCTGAAAGAGGTATTGAAGTTGACAATGCTAAAGTTGATGCTATTGAAAAGATGTTGTGTCATAAGGACATCAAAGGTATAATAAGTTTCCTTGGTCATGTCGGTTTCTATAGAAGGTTCATTAAAGACTTCTCTAAAATTTCTAGGCTTCTGACTAATCTCTTACAAAAAGATGTTCCTTTTGTCTTTGATGATGATTGTGTAGAAGCATTTGAAATACTTAAGAAAGCCTTGATTTCTGCACCTATTGTTCAGCCACCTGATTGGAATTTACCCTTCGAAATTATGTGTGATGCTAGTGATTATGTTGTAGGTGCTGTTCTAGGACAAAGAATTGATAAGAAATTAAATGTTATCCAATATGTTAGTAAAACTCTAGACAATGCCCAGAGAAATTATGCTACTACTGAAAAAGAATTTTTAGCAGTTGTGTTCGCTTGTGATAAGTTCAAACCTTATATTGTTGATTCCAAAGTAACTATTCACACTGATCATGCTGCTATTAAATATCGTATGTAAAAGAAAGATGCTAAACCTAGACTTGTTAGATGGGTTCTCTTGCTACAAGAATTTGACTTGCATATTATTGATAGAAAGGGAGCTGAGAACCCCATTGCAGACAAATTGTCTAGGTTAGAAAATGTTCTTGATGACCCACTACCTATTGATGATAGCTTTCCGGATGAACAATTAGTTGTCAGAAATGCTTCCCGAACTACTCTGTGGTATGCTGATTATGCTAATTACATTGTTGCTAAATTTAGACCACCTAGTTTCACATACCAGCAAAAGAAAAAGTTTTTCTTTGATTTCAGACACTATTTTTGGGCTGACCCACACCTTTATAAAGAAGGAGTAGATGGTGTTACACTGGTATGCGTCGGTTCTATGCAAACGGTTTAAAACCCCTTTCCGTGATGGCATTTGGAACCGTCGCCTAGTGAGTGTGGGCGATTAGGGGGTCCTTCCCACACGACCCAGAAACCGTCGGGGATATGCCCTCCTGGCACACACGCTCAGCAAAATGAGGTCGTGTGCGACTAGCGAGCGACCAAATACGGTTATACGAATAGTAGTGCTAAAAATACAATTATACTGGCAAAATAATTTCCGGTCGTAAGTAGATCCCACATAGTCAGTCCCCGCGAAATTTTTCCGTTCGTATATACATCCCACACAGACGCTGCAAGGACAACGTTTCCATTCGTAGGTACATCACAGACAATTTTTCCCGTTAAATCGTTTGTGATGGCGTTCCCATCGCACACAATATTAAAAAGTTTATCGTTTGTGTTATTGGATACATCACAAACGGTGCGGAGAAGAAACTATGTGGCAAAGGCTATCCATCACACACAGTTTTTATGTGGTAAACGCTTGCGCAAGGTGGCCTAACGCAAACAGTTTTGAAGAGAATGTCGTGTGTGATTGTTCACCAATCCAACACGGTTTATTCCTAGAAATTGTGTGTGTTGCCTTAGGTCATCACCCACGGTATTTTCTCAATAACCGTTTGCAATAGCAAAAACCAATTAGCAGGCTAATTCGCCATTAGCAGGCTAATTGCCCTATTATTAATAATCCATTTATTAATCTAATTGACATTCATATTAAACACATAATATATTTCATTCCCATATTAAGGAAGCAGGAATTCATAATTGAAATACATCAGAGTACAACATGATAGCTTTAGCACTCAGCTACTCCATTACACAACTGCACCAGCACCAAGTTTCACATGACCTTTTGAAATTAGCATCATAGACGGTATATAGACAGATGCATCTCATCGGGAAAACTATTGAAACGGAAGGCGAATATTGAGCCTTCATTGATGTTGACGGTCTTTGCAACTTTAGGCCAGTGCCTGTGGATGATTGACTACCTTCGTCCTCTTCAGGAACACTTCAATATTGAACCGTGGGTGTTGTATGAAAACCGTGCTCGCCTCCTGGCCATAGAGGTGGTTTGAGAGGTAATCATCAATGAACTGCTTTGGAAAGGCCTGAAAATAAGGATGTGCATAAATATCTTCTCTATATTGGAAATGGGGCAAAGAAATAAAAAAAGGCAAGGTATAATAGTTAGTACCATCTTGTACTGAACTGATGTCTTCTTCATTGTGCAGACAAAGATCTTGTTGTTTTTTGTCACCAATTTTTTATCCTAACAATCTTTCTGAGTTTCTTGACTTGATTGATATTCATGGACAACTCATTTCCCCATATACAAAAAGGGTCGAACAGTGGGTCAAAACCTCTGATAGCAGGACCTACATGTGCAAGACCAAATTGTTAAAAACCTAAGTATTAGAATGGTTCCTGCAGTTGCACAATAATGTGCTATTAGACAACAGTCCATACACGTGCTAACCTCGATTGTAAACCTCAATGCTTTCCATTATATTGTTTCCCTACATCACATATAAGGTAGTTACTCATCAGGTTAAGTAAGGGTTTCGCGTGCTATCAGTAAAATATGTTGATGAAAAATAAGCACATTGCAGATTCATCAGATTAATTCAAGCCACATGGAAAACCCATTTATGCAAACAAGCAAGATTAAGAACTAGGAAATATATCAATTGTATATGTTTCTCATGTATTAAGTGTAGCCAAATTTGATTTATTCCTCACATGCACAATAATATAAAATTCCAACCATGACAATTGGACATCGCATTGCAGAATTGAACCAAGCAGTTAACTAAACACCACAACAAATGAAGCAAACATTAACTGAGCAAACACTGAGATTCCTGGTTTTTAAATTCTAGTATATCCAAAACTCATATGAAATTCATGAAACTTGACATGCTATCATGGAGTGGCATCAACATGATGTGGTAAAAATATTGTCCCTTTTGGGGCAGGTTTGGGGATATGCTTCTCACAAACCAAAGGTTCTCACAACAATCCTGATGGTTTCGGTGACGAAACGGTATCCGCTGCCTCTTATTGCTTTCAAAAAAAATCTAGTGTCAACATAGAACAATAGGAGTGTTGAGTCAATTTTTGGGATTTTTCGGGGTTCGTTTGGACATTTTTATGGATTAATTGAGTTTTTGATGCATTTATGTGCATAATTCAAATTTGAACTACATGCACATGCTCTAATGCATATAAATTGGTTGAAAAATCAAATCTTTGTCCTTGGTTGCATGCTTAGGTCCCATGCAAGAAATGGGAATGAATGTCAACACCCTGCCACCGTCACTCGGCCGCAAACACTGAGATTCCTGGTTTTTAAATTCTATTAAATCCAAAACTCGTCTGAAATTCATGAAATTTGGCATGCTATCATGGAGCGACATTGACATGTCGTGGTAATTTTTTTGTCCCATTTCGGGCAAGTTTGGGTATAAGCTTCTCACAAAATAGAGCTTCTCATAACAAGCCTGATGGTTTTAGTAGGAATGTCCCACCTTCGGGGACAAAATGATATCCGCTGCCTCTTATTGCTTTCAAAATGTTTGTAGTGTCAACATAGAACAACAGGAGTGTTGTGTTAAAATTTGCAATTTCTCGGGGTTCGTTTGGATATTTTTATACATTAACTGGGTTTTCTAGGCATTTTATGTGCATAATTTGAACTACATGCACATGATCCAGTGCATATAAATTGGTCGAAAAATCAAATCTTTGTCCTTCCCATGCAAGAAATGGGGATGAATTCCAAACACTAGGGCACTATTGATTGCCGAAAAAATGTTGAGATACTTTGTTTTTAAATTCTAGCAAATCCTAAACTCGTCAGAAATTCATGAAACTTGGCATGCTATGGAATGGCACCTGACATGCTGTGGTATTTTTCGTGTCCATTTTGAGAGATGAAGCACTCGAATAACAGCCAACAAAGGCATTTTCAAACAAATAGTTGTCACTCTAACCTCGCAAACATTTGTATAATTCAAATCATGTGCGTTATATTAACCATTCACGTGACACCAC
>NW_021289241.1:0-4039 GCF_002162155.2 Triticum dicoccoides
AGAGATGTGAAGAAACTAATCTTGTCTTGAATTGGGAGAAGTGCCACTTTATTGTTAATGAAGGTATTGTCTTGGGGCACAAAATTTCTGAAAGAGGTATTGAAGTTGACAATGCTAAAGTTGATGCTATTGAAAAGATGTTGTGTCATAAGGACATCAAAGGTATAATAAGTTTCCTTGGTCATGTCGGTTTCTATAGAAGGTTCATTAAAGACTTCTCTAAAATTTCTAGGCTTCTGACTAATCTCTTACAAAAAGATGTTCCTTTTGTCTTTGATGATGATTGTGTAGAAGCATTTGAAATACTTAAGAAAGCCTTGATTTCTGCACCTATTGTTCAGCCACCTGATTGGAATTTACCCTTCGAAATTATGTGTGATGCTAGTGATTATGTTGTAGGTGCTGTTCTAGGACAAAGAATTGATAAGAAATTAAATGTTATCCAATATGTTAGTAAAACTCTAGACAATGCCCAGAGAAATTATGCTACTACTGAAAAAGAATTTTTAGCAGTTGTGTTCGCTTGTGATAAGTTCAAACCTTATATTGTTGATTCCAAAGTAACTATTCACACTGATCATGCTGCTATTAAATATCGTATGTAAAAGAAAGATGCTAAACCTAGACTTGTTAGATGGGTTCTCTTGCTACAAGAATTTGACTTGCATATTATTGATAGAAAGGGAGCTGAGAACCCCATTGCAGACAAATTGTCTAGGTTAGAAAATGTTCTTGATGACCCACTACCTATTGATGATAGCTTTCCGGATGAACAATTAGTTGTCAGAAATGCTTCCCGAACTACTCTGTGGTATGCTGATTATGCTAATTACATTGTTGCTAAATTTAGACCACCTAGTTTCACATACCAGCAAAAGAAAAAGTTTTTCTTTGATTTCAGACACTATTTTTGGGCTGACCCACACCTTTATAAAGAAGGAGTAGATGGTGTTACACTGGTATGCGTCGGTTCTATGCAAACGGTTTAAAACCCCTTTCCGTGATGGCATTTGGAACCGTCGCCTAGTGAGTGTGGGCGATTAGGGGGTCCTTCCCACACGACCCAGAAACCGTCGGGGATATGCCCTCCTGGCACACACGCTCAGCAAAATGAGGTCGTGTGCGACTAGCGAGCGACCAAATACGGTTATACGAATAGTAGTGCTAAAAATACAATTATACTGGCAAAATAATTTCCGGTCGTAAGTAGATCCCACATAGTCAGTCCCCGCGAAATTTTTCCGTTCGTATATACATCCCACACAGACGCTGCAAGGACAACGTTTCCATTCGTAGGTACATCACAGACAATTTTTCCCGTTAAATCGTTTGTGATGGCGTTCCCATCGCACACAATATTAAAAAGTTTATCGTTTGTGTTATTGGATACATCACAAACGGTGCGGAGAAGAAACTATGTGGCAAAGGCTATCCATCACACACAGTTTTTATGTGGTAAACGCTTGCGCAAGGTGGCCTAACGCAAACAGTTTTGAAGAGAATGTCGTGTGTGATTGTTCACCAATCCAACACGGTTTATTCCTAGAAATTGTGTGTGTTGCCTTAGGTCATCACCCACGGTATTTTCTCAATAACCGTTTGCAATAGCAAAAACCAATTAGCAGGCTAATTCGCCATTAGCAGGCTAATTGCCCTATTATTAATAATCCATTTATTAATCTAATTGACATTCATATTAAACACATAATATATTTCATTCCCATATTAAGGAAGCAGGAATTCATAATTGAAATACATCAGAGTACAACATGATAGCTTTAGCACTCAGCTACTCCATTACACAACTGCACCAGCACCAAGTTTCACATGACCTTTTGAAATTAGCATCATAGACGGTATATAGACAGATGCATCTCATCGGGAAAACTATTGAAACGGAAGGCGAATATTGAGCCTTCATTGATGTTGACGGTCTTTGCAACTTTAGGCCAGTGCCTGTGGATGATTGACTACCTTCGTCCTCTTCAGGAACACTTCAATATTGAACCGTGGGTGTTGTATGAAAACCGTGCTCGCCTCCTGGCCATAGAGGTGGTTTGAGAGGTAATCATCAGTGAACTGCTTTGGAAAGGCCTGAAAATAAGGATGTGCATAAATATCTTCTCTATATTGGAAATGGGGCAAAGAAATAAAAAAAGGCAAGGTATAATAGTTAGTACCATCTTGTACTGAACTGATGTCTTCTTCATTGTGCAGACAAAGATCTTGTTGTTTTTTGTCACCAATTTTTTATCCTAACAATCTTTCTGAGTTTCTTGACTTGATTGATATTCATGGACAACTCATTTCCCCATATACAAAAAGGGTCGAACAGTGGGTCAAAACCTCTGATAGCAGGACCTACATGTGCAAGACCAAATTGTTAAAAACCTAAGTATTAGAATGGTTCCTGCAGTTGCACAATAATGTGCTATTAGACAACGGTCCATACACGTGCTAACCTCGATTGTAAACCTCAATGCTTTCCATTATATTGTTTCCCTACATCACATATAAGGTAGTTACTCATCAGGTTAAGTAAGGGTTTCGCGTGCTATCAGTAAAATATGTTGATGAAAAATAAGCACATTGCAGATTCATCAGATTAATTCAAGCCACATGGAAAACCCATTTATGCAAACAAGCAAGATTAAGAACTAGGAAATATATCAATTGTATATGTTTCTCATGTATTAAGTGTAGCCAAATTTGATTTATTCCTCACATGCACAATAATATAAAATTCCAACCATGACAATTGGACATCGCATTGCAGAATTGAACCAAGCAGTTAACTAAACACCACAACAAATGAAGCAAACATTAACTGAGCAAACACTGAGATTCCTGGTTTTTAAATTCTAGTATATCCAAAACTCATATGAAATTCATGAAACTTGACATGCTATCATGGAGTGGCATCAACATGATGTGGTAAAAATATTGTCCCTTTTGGGGCAGGTTTGGGGATATGCTTCTCACAAACCAAAGGTTCTCACAACAATCCTGATGGTTTCGGTGACGAAACGGTATCCGCTGCCTCTTATTGCTTTCAAAAAAAATCTAGTGTCAACATAGAACAATAGGAGTGTTGAGTCAATTTTTGGGATTTTTCGGGGTTCGTTTGGACATTTTTATGGATTAATTGAGTTTTTGATGCATTTATGTGCATAATTCAAATTTGAACTACATGCACATGCTCTAATGCATATAAATTGGTTGAAAAATCAAATCTTTGTCCTTGGTTGCATGCTTAGGTCCCATGCAAGAAATGGGAATGAATGTCAACACCCTGCCACCGTCACTCGGCCGCAAACACTGAGATTCCTGGTTTTTAAATTCTATTAAATCCAAAACTCGTCTGAAATTCATGAAATTTGGCATGCTATCATGGAGCGACATTGACATGTCGTGGTAATTTTTTTGTCCCATTTCGGGCAAGTTTGGGTATAAGCTTCTCACAAAATAGAGCTTCTCATAACAAGCCTGATGGTTTTAGTAGGAATGTCCCACCTTCGGGGACAAAATGATATCCGCTGCCTCTTATTGCTTTCAAAATGTTTGTAGTGTCAACATAGAACAACAGGAGTGTTGTGTTAAAATTTGCAATTTCTCGGGGTTCGTTTGGATATTTTTATACATTAACTGGGTTTTCTAGGCATTTTATGTGCATAATTTGAACTACATGCACATGATCCAGTGCATATAAATTGGTCGAAAAATCAAATCTTTGTCCTTCCCATGCAAGAAATGGGGATGAATTCCAAACACTAGGGCACTATTGATTGCCGAAAAAATGTTGAGATACTTTGTTTTTAAATTCTAGCAAATCCTAAACTCGTCAGAAATTCATGAAACTTGGCATGCTATGGAATGGCACCTGACATGCTGTGGTATTTTTCGTGTCCATTTTGAGAGATGAAGCACTCGAATAACAGCCAACAAAGGCATTTTCAAACAAATAGTTGTCACTCTAACCTCGCAAACATTTGTATAATTCAAATCATGTGCGTTATATTAACCATTCACGTGACACCAC
>NW_021289242.1:0-2929 GCF_002162155.2 Triticum dicoccoides
TGTTCAAGCATTATAAGTCCGGTTGCCTTGTTCGCTGTGTTGAGCGCCTCCCTAGATGGACCCAAAAATGGGAACAAGAGTGCTCAAGTTTATCCCGAACACCCCAGCACTCATGGCATGGGGGCTGAAGCCGACGACTTGCCATCTCTCAGAATTGATAAACAGCCGCACAGAAGGTAATATTTTAAATTAACAAGTGTTGCTTAGCGCATATGAACTAAGTTTTCAGCGCACAGGATAACAAAATGCGAGTCTACTCAAATATTACATCTTTGGAGCACTCACCCGCAATAGTGCGGGCACCCTTCAGGACACTCTTATAATACATCTCGGGCATGCGGTGCTCCTTGCCCTGCGGTTGCGGGTCCGTGACAAGCTTCTGGGCATCCATCTTGCCCAGTGCACTTTTGCGCGGGCAAGGGCCCGACTGGCACCCTCAATACAAGCGGAGTGCTTGATGACTTCAACCCACGGGCACGCATCCACCAACCTCCGCACCAGGCCGAAGTAGCTCCCAGGCATGGCCTCTTTAGACCACAGCTGAACTATGAGGCCCTTCATGGCCTGTTCGGCCACCTTGTGGAGCTCGACCAGCTGCTTCAGCTGGTCGCTAAGGGGCACCGGATGTCCGGCCTCAGCATACTGAGACCAGAAGACCTTCTCTGTCGAGCTCCCCTCCTCGGCCCGATAGAATGCGGCAGCATCGGATATGTGATAGGTAAGTGATAGGTAATTCACACTCACATGCTTACTTTGCATGAAAAATGCCTTACCCGCCGCTATTTTCTTCAACGCGTCGATTTCCTGGAGGGCCTTATAGGCTTCTGCCTTAGCGGCTTTGGCACTCTCAAGAGCCATCGCAAGCTCGGACTCTCGAGTCTTCGAGTCACGCTCCAAACTCTCATGTTTTTCCATGAGAGCCCGGAGCTCTTTCTGTACCTCCGCCACCCGCGCCTCATGCTTCTCTCGCTCGGTGCGTTCCGCGGCCGCATTACATTTGGCCGCGGACACCGCCTCCTTCAGGGTCACCACCTCGTTCGTGGCCCCTGTTACATCCACATTATCCTTGTCATTTTTCTTGCAACCAAAATCCTTTTCTATAAGGTACAATTTTAATAAGGTGTTACTCACCTTCCTTGTCCTCGAGCTGCTTTTTGGCACGGCCGAGCTCGTTCTCGGACCACTCGAGGCTTTCCTTCAAAGTATTGACCTCCGCAGTCAGTGCGGCGGAGGTCAGCAGCACAGCCTGCAATCCCATATTGACATATTTTTTATGACTCCTGCGTATATCTTTTTAGATCCTCAGTCCGGCTTTTCTTTCCAAACACCGAACCGAGCATCAGGGGCTACTGTCTATGCTGTACCATTTTATATATATTGAAATTCTTACCTCAAAGCCTGTTAGAAGGCTGCTGCAGGCTTCGGTCAGCCCGCTCTTGGCGAGCTGAACCTTCTGAATCACCGCACTCATAAAAGTGCGGTGTTCCTCTTCAATGGAGGCGCCATTGAGGGCCTCCAACAAATTATCCGGCGCCTCCGGTTGGACGGAGGCAGCCGGCGTCACGATCTTGCCCTTCTTACGAAGGGTTCGCCCGCCAGACTCCAGAGCCACTGTGGGTTCCGGGGCCGAGTCCGGTGCAAAGTCCGGGAGGTTGTCCTGCGACATCTCCGGGGCCTCCTCCTCCTGGTGGGTCCCTTCCCGGGATCCCACCTCGGCATCGTCCGCATCACGGGGTGGTGGAGGCAGTCGGAAGAGAATCCATATCCGACGCACCTAAGGACCCGCTCGACGAAGCGGGAAGATCATCCTGGGGCGGACTACAGGGTTGTATGCGGCATTAGAAAGACATTATGTGGCGAAAAAAAACCATGAAGTTATTCGGGAGTCCGGATACTTACGATCTCGCCAGGGGCTTGGCCCTTGGAGGCTAGTCCTCGTCGTCGTCACTGGCGTTGGCAGAGCAGTCCGGGGAAAGAGTTTTTCCCTTCTTGGACCCTTCGGCCTCCCTTGTTGGGGAGGCCTTCCTTTTCTTCCCTCCCCCCGCTGGGGGAGAGGCTTTCTTCTTCTCCTCCTCGCCTTGGTGGGAGGAGTCGGCCTCGGATTCATCATCCGATAACACCTGAAAATGGGAACTCTTTCGAGTACCCGTGGCCTTCTTCTTGGCCTTCTTCTCCGGCACCACGTGGGGTGCCGGAGCCAGCAGCCCCGTTAGGCGGGCGTCCGCTGGATCCTCTGGCAATGGGGCTGGACAGATAGTCTGTTCGGCCTTCGCTAGCCAGTCTTGTCAAAGGTAAACGGAGTTTAGATCCCGCATAGAGTCAAACTATGGAAAACGAGCGACGAAATCACTTACCTCGTCAGCTGGACGCTGCAAGCTGAATCCGCGATCTTCGGTAGCGGATGCGGGAACCTCGGCACCCTTGAACAGCACCTTCTAGACATCTTCGTACGTAGTGTCGAAGAGCCCGTTCAGAGTCTGGTGCTGCACCGGATCGAAGTCCCACATGTTGAAACCCCGTCGTTGGCACGGGAGAATCCGGCGGATGAGCATGACCTGGACTACGTTGACAAGCTTGAGCTTCTTGTCCACCAGCTTTTGGATACAGGCTTGGAGTCCGGTCAGCTCCTCCGAATCACCCCAGATCCGGCCACTCTCTTTCCAGGAGGTGAGCTATGTAGGGATGCTAGATCTAAATTCGGGGGCCGATGCCCATTCAGGGTTATGCGGCTCTGTGATGTAGAACCACCCCGATTGCCACCCCTTAATGGTTTCCACGAAAGTGCCCTCCAGCCAAGTAACATGGGACATCCTGCCCACCATGGCGCCTCTGCACTCCGCTTGGCTTCCCTTCACTACCTTCGGCTTGACACTGAAGGTCTTGAGCCACAAGCCGAAGTGGGGCTGGATGCAGAGGAAGGCCTCGCACA
>NW_021289243.1:0-2124 GCF_002162155.2 Triticum dicoccoides
AGACAGGCAGTTGTTGTGAGGGTGGAGTAGTGAGTAGGTCCGAACAAGTCCATGTGTAACAGCTCGAAGGGTTGAGATGTTGTCATGATTGTCTTCGAGGGGTGCTTTGCCCTTGTCATCTTTCCAGCTTCACAGGCACCACACAAATGATCCTTCTTGAACTTGACATCCTCGATGCCAATGACATGCTTCTTCTTGACGAGTGAGTGTAGGTTCCTCATGCCAGCATGTCCCAGCCTTCGATGCCAGAGCCAGTATTCTGAAGCTTTTGTGAGAAGACAAATGGCAAGCTGTGGACCTGCTGAGAAATCTACCATGTATAGATCATCTTTTCGATACCCTTCAAAGACTAGAGATTTGTCAGATTCCATTAGTACAAGGCAACGATATTTGCCAAATATCAAAATCATGTTCAAGTCACAAAGCATTGAGACAGACATTAAGTTGAAACCAAGGGATTCAACAAGCATCGCTTTATCCATGTGTTGACCCTTTGAGATTGCAACTCTACCTAGACCCAATACCTTGCTTTTACCAGTGTCAGCAAATGTGATGTGACTCTTGTCGGATGGACGTAAGGTTGAGTCCATGAGAAGACTTCGATCACCAGCCATATGATTTGTGCACCCACTGTCCATAATCCATTCTGAAGCTTTTGGTGATGTACCCTACAGTGCAGTTAGGAGGATAGGCTTCACAAGAGTGTTGTGAATCATAAGCATTTGACACATATAGGGACAGTCACATCTTATATCAAGGTTAGGACATAGTATGACTGATAAGAGATTCAGATGAAGTATATTGAATGACATTTTATCGTGCATCCTAAATGAGTTTTAGGTCCCCAGCAATAGTATCGGACGCCATTGATTGCTGGCTGGAGACCATTTTCTGCAAAAGAGAGTTAGTTCTTCTTCGCCACCCACATCTTTAGTGGGGGCTTAGAAGCAATGAGTCTAAGTGCAGCATCTGAGAATTTTGGCTTTGAAGCCCTAGCAAATAGCCTTGCAGGGGATGAATGATACTCATATGAATAAGTAGAAAAGTTCTTAGTCCTATGAACATAGCGGTTCGAAGATATACGCTCATATTCATAAGTCTGAGCATGATTTCCCTGCAAAACATTGGCGTTAGGGTGACTCATGTGAGTCCTGTATCTGTATGAAGCCTTTGGGCCAAATGAAGCTATAGGTCTGGGGTTTGTCTTCTTCCTTGGTGGTGTCATGACGACATTCACAGGAAGATTCTCAATGTACCGCTTAGGTTCCCAGATCTTCTTCATAGGTGGTCCATTCCTGCAGTTAGTACCAATGTACCTGGCAAACACTTCACCATTTTGATTTTTGAACGGCTTATAGTTTGCATCAAAGGATTCATCAATAATAATAGGATTAGCACAGGTAAAGCCAGATAAGGTAGATGGATCTACTGAAGGTTCCTTTGCAGCAACCCATGTGGTTTTGGGGTACTGCTCAGGCTTCCAGTACGAGCCATCAACATTCATCTTCCTTTCGAACCCAACACCCTCTTTCCTAGGGTTTTGGTTCAGAATCTGCTTTTTGAGGACATCGCAGAGAGTCTGATGTCCTTCAAACTTTTGTACATCCCTGTTTTAAGCAATGTCTTCAACATAGCATTTTCATCAGCAACAGTAGTGGTATCCTCCGTAGAGGGGTTAGTAACCACATCAGTAGGTGAAGACAATGAAACAGTAGCAGCAGTGGAACATTCAGCAACAGATGTAGCGTTATCACGCTCAATGCATTTTAGACATGGTGGTTCAAATCCATCCTAAGCGGAACTGATCTGTTGGGCGCGAAGTGAATCTCGCTCCTTCTGAAGATCTTCATAATCCACTCTTATCTTTTCAAGGTCTGGCTTTCTTTGAAGACATTCGGAAGAAAGCTTCTCATGATCAGATAAGAGAGCATTATGCTGATCTTGAAGGTCGTCAAACTTAGCATGAAGTCTCTGAAGACTGCCAGCCAAAGCTTTTGACTGCTCCATTTCTTCACCCAACATATCATCACTCTTACTAAGCATGTCTTGAACCTTTTCCAAGATTCTTTGTTGTTTAGTGGCAAGGGAAGCAACCTTGTCATAGCTAGGGCCAAATTCATCACC
>NW_021289244.1:0-821 GCF_002162155.2 Triticum dicoccoides
AGAACAGATTCGGCACAAGAAGAAAGCTACGGGCCGGACTCCCTTATCAGCGAGGAAGACCATGGAGACATGGAGGGCACCATCCAAGGGTGCCAAGATCCGATTTCTCATGCCACAGACATGGAGCTGCTGCCCAAAACAGATTCAGCACAAGAAACAAGCCAGGATTGCTTCGGGCCGGACTTCCTCATCAGCGAGGAGGACGAAACCCGTTTTGCCCAACGTTTGCATTCCAACATTCCTATTCCTCGTACTAACCTGCCACTTTATATTACATGGGAGGAAGAAGACAAGATAGAAGCGCGCCTTGCACGCCTTCGCATCGCTTATTACAAGGTACCTACATGCTGTATCAATCAGTCACCGCTCACTTCAATTCACGTATGTCTTACAATTTGTACTTGTGTGCCATAGTATCAAATCCAGCCCTCTGGTTTATCTGGTCCTCGGTTGGCTAGTTTAATCGGTTTATCATCTAGCGGATGTGTAGCACTGCCCTCTGACAATTCCACTGAATTTGTGCTAGAGATGAAACATATTCCGTTAGAAAACCCTTCGATTTACAGCAAATTTACGTTGGCCTGCCACCGAGTGCCCAGTGCCCCAAACAAACAAGAGCCCGCACGCTCTGCTTTTCCCTTCAATCTCTCGACAAGTGGCTACCTAGGGTTTCACGCCGCCGCCGCCTCCCATCGCCGCCGCCAATCCACACCGCCGCCCCTCCCCGAACCCCGACCACGTCCTCTGCCACCTACCGTCTCGACAAGTGCCTAGGGTTTCACGCCGCCGCCGTCGCCACCCTCCTCCCGCCGCCGCTGCCT
>NW_021289245.1:0-1212 GCF_002162155.2 Triticum dicoccoides
GAGAAGTCTGGCGGTACCAGAACGGGAGCAGAAGTCAGGCGTCTTTTCAGTTCCTGAAAGCTGTGCTCACATTGTGGAGTCCATTCAAACTTTTTATCCTTCTTAAGGAGTTCAGTTAGAGGTTTAGCAACTTTGGAGAAGTTCTCGACAAAGCGACGACAATAGCTCGCTAGGCCAAGGAAACTCCGAACTTGCTTGACCGATTCAGGTGGAGTCCAATTAAGGACGGCTTGAACTCGCTCAGGGTTAACAGCAATACCTTTACCAGATATTACATGACCCAGATAGGTCACTTCTGACAACCAAAATTCACATTTGGAAAACTTGGCATAAAGGCGGTGCTCTCGAAGTTTCTTCAACACTAGCCTTAGATGTTCGGCATGTTCTTCCTCGTTCTTGGAGTAGATGAGTATATCATCGAGATAAACTACGACGAATTTATCCAAATACTCCATGAAGATTGAGTTCATTAACCGAGAAAAGGTGGCTGGGGCGTTGGTTAAACCGAAGGACATGACGGTGTACTCGTATTGGCCATAACGAGTAACAAAGGCCGTTTTAGGAATGTCCCCGTTTCTGATTTTGATTTGATGGTAGCCCAACCTCAAATCCATCTTGGAGAAGACTGAGGATCCAGCGAGCTGATCATACAGGTCGTTGATCCTAGGGAGCGGATATTTGTTCTTGATTGTGACCAAATTGACCGGTCGGTAATCTACAACCATCCGGTCCGTACCATCCTTCTTCTTGACGAAGAGGACGGGGCAAGCCCACGGAGATGAACTAGGTCGGATGAAACCCCTTTTCAAGGACTCATCGAGTTGTTTCTTAAGCTCGGCTAGTTCTAGTGGTGCCATCTTATAGGGTCTTCTAGCAATCGGAACGGTTCCTGGAATGAGGTCTATTACGAACTCAACATCCCTGTCAGGTGGAACACCTGGCAATTCCTCTGGGAAGACATCCGGGAAGTCACGGACTACCGGAACGTCCTCAAGGTCTGGCAAAGGGCTGGCGTTAAGAGAATATAATTGTCGCTTGGCTAATCGGGTCAAGACATTGACTATCTTCCCCGAAGGATGAGTGAGTTGAACAGTCCTAGAGAAGCAATCAATTTTGGCATGATGAGCTGACATCCAGTCCATACCCAAAATGATATTAATATCTGAAAATTTGAGAGCTATCAAAGATGCAAGGAAAACAAGTCTGTCGACT
>NW_021289246.1:0-1719 GCF_002162155.2 Triticum dicoccoides
TAGCATTGGTAGGACGGAATACCTGTTTGAAATGCAGTGCAAATGGAAAGAACATGCACGCATATGTTGTCTCTCATCTTTTCTTCTGTCTCAAACTCTCAATGGGTAAAAATACTATACAGAGCTATAGGAAGACACTGTCATTGGTCTTCGTGTGTGGCTGCCAAATGCGAGGTTACAGTTGTTGCATGGTCTTCATGCTTTATGTCCATCCGTCAGCTCTGCTGGTGGGAACCATGGTCAAACAAAATTGCAAACCCAAGTGCGGCACTAGCATAAAAAAGAACCAAAAATGATGGGCATAGTCCACATGTCAACAGAAAGGAAGTATCTGAAGACTCTGTAGTGGTTACAAAATGGAAAGGGAGATACCCATGTGTTGTGACAACAGAGAATGAACAATTTTGCCTACGTATTTTTATTCCGTAAAAACAAACGGCGTGGGATTTGAATAAGTGAGTTGCTAGAATGCATGTTAATTGTAACAGAGATGTAGAACTTAAATATAATCTCAGCAAATTCAGATTATGATTTTATTTATCTTTTCATAACAATACCTGTATTCCGTGCGCACATTCAACTAGAGTGATTAACTGGAGCAGCACAAACATTAGAAACATCCATCGGTGCTGCAAAGAAGCTTCGCTTTCGAGAGAACCCAGCTATTTTCGCCATTTTTGACAAAGAAGCTGCAGGCTGCCAACATAACTCAATATTGTGATAAAAAATAAATCTAACATAATTCGATTTCCATCTAATATAACTCAGTACTATAAAAAAATCCACCTAAATAGCGTCTACCAATAGAGTACTAACTGAGCAAATAACACAGTCTTCTACCCATAATCCACGGTGAACTCCTTCACTCCCAGTTCATCTTCACAATGACAAACTCACCACAGACATCTTGTTAATCAATAGGATGTCGCCTCCACTACAACAATATTTTGCCTTTACAAGATATCAAATTGGCAAACCTGTAGTTTGGTCTCTGATGGGCTGGGGGTACCATTACCATCCTAACCATCTAACCACATGTTGGTTTCTCTTGACTATTTGAAATGTACATGTTGTTTGATGACTCAAATCAATTGTAAGTTAAGATGCAACGGGGCCCCGAAACCCTGTCCCCGTGGGTCTTTATCTTATTAGGGGATGGGGATGGGCGACTTTCTATCCCTGCGGGGCTGCTGGTGGGTACATTATAAAACCCGGCATGTTTTGCAGGCTTAAACCCGTTTCAGTACTACCCGAACCCGAAATCTGACAATACCTGTCAAAATACGCTCATTACTACTTATTTCATTCCTATAGATGCTCATAGTGAACAAGGAAAAAGCTTTTGGAGTTCTTTTCAAGACATTCAAGAGGGAATGCATGTGAAGTACAAGTACTTGGACATTTCATACACCGATCTGCATATTTTTCCATGTTTAACTTTAGCTAGAGCGATTTTTCATCTTCTCTAGGACTTGCCACTTTGATTTGGCATTGGAAGCTTTGAAGATAGTCTTTTGGCTGCTTATGTACTTGCACATTTTGTACCATGATTTACTCGCACTTTGATTTACTACTCGTTGTACTTGCACATTATGTTGTTGTTTTCACTTACTGCTCATGGGGACGGGTTACCCCTGGGTTCAGAAAACCCGACGGTTGTAGGGGACAGGGATGGACTTGCTATTTTCTCGTGGGGATGGGTTTGGGCAAGCAAAACAC
>NW_021289247.1:0-956 GCF_002162155.2 Triticum dicoccoides
TTGGGCCCGAAACCAATGGACCCTCTCGGCTTCTTGATCACCCTTGTCCTCTGTCCAGGAGTTGCAAGTAGTTTCTGGTGTTTGTAGTATGCTGGAGGCCGTGCGCAGCGCTGACCGTAGGGGTGGGCTGTGATGCGGTAGGCACGTGGCCGGGTAAACCGGGCGCCCGTTTGGTGTCACGGAACCCTGTTCACATCGTTTGGGGCTGTGAGCGAAACTCCGGCCGGATCTCCTCATGGATGGAACCCGAATAGGCGATAAACCTGGACTAGAGACTTGAGTGTTTAGGTAGGCCGTGGCCGACACCCACGTTGGGCTTCCGCTTGAAGGTTGCCGAGTACATGTCGTGTAAACGGCGGTAAGTGGTGAGAGCATGTGTGAAGAAGTACACCCCTGCAGGGTTAACATCATCTATTCGAATAGCCGTGTCCGCGGAAAAGGACTTCTGGGTTGCTTATATCAGGTCATAGACAAGTGAAAGTGGATACCCTAAAATACGCAAGATAAGTGTGAGTGCTATGGATGGCATTCTCGTAGGGAGACGGGAGCGGTTCCATAGTGGTGTATTGATATGGTGAATATGTGGACTCGTGTGCGCCACCTCAAAAGAGTTACATTGCAGTCGTAGTTTAGGATAGCCACCGAGTCAAAGCTGGCTTGCTGCAGTTAAACCCCACCATCCCCTTTGTTGATAATGATGCATATGTAGTTAGTTCTGATGTAAGTCTTGCTGGGTACATTTGTACTCACGTTTGCCTATTTTATGTTTTTGCAGAGAGACTTCGGTCTCACTAGTAGTTCCGCGTGGACTTCGACGTTTAGCTTGTTACCTCAGCTACGATCTTGTGCCCTCGGCAGGATCTGGTAGATAGTCAGGCTTCTCAGCCTTTTTCATTTATAGATGTCTGTACCCAGACATGATAGCTTCCGCTTGTGCTTTGACTTGTATGCTCTGA
>NW_021289248.1:0-1630 GCF_002162155.2 Triticum dicoccoides
CATAGCCTCTTCGATGATGTGTGAGTAGTTTACCTCAGACCTTCGGGTCCATAGTTATTAGCTAGATGGCTTCTTCTCTCTCTTTGGATCTCAATACAAAGTTCTCCATGATTCTCGTGGAGATCTATTCGATGTAATCTTCTTTTGCGGTGTGTTTGTCGGGACAATATTTGAATCTTCTCTGAATTCTTTTATGTATGATTGGTTATCTTTGCAAGTCTCTTCGAATTATTAGTTTGGTTTGGACTACTAGATTGATCTTTCTTGCAATGGGAGAAGTGCTTAGCTTCGGGTTCAATCTTGCGTGCTCGATCCCAGTGACAGAAAGGGAAACGACACGTATAATATTGTTGCCTTGGAGGATAACAAGATGGGGTTTATATCATATTGCATGAGTTTATCCCTCTACATCATGTCATCTTGCTTAAAGCGTTACTCCGTTCTTATGAACTTGATACTCTAGATGCATGCTGGATAGCGGTCGATGTGTGGAGTAATAGTAGTAGATGCAGGCAGGAGTCGGTCTACTTGTCACGGACGTGATGCCTATATACATGATCATACCTAGATATTCTCATAACTATGCTCAATTCTATCAATTGCTCAACAGTAATTTTTTCACCCACCATAATACTTATGCTCTTGAGAGAAGCCACTAGTGAAATCTATGGCCCCCGGGTCTATTTTCCATCATATTAATCTTCCAACACTTAGCTATTTTTATTGCCTTTTATTTTACTTTGCATCTTGATTATAAAAATACCAAAAATATTATCTTATCATTTCTATCAGATCTCACTTTCGTAAGTGACCATGAAGGGATTGACAACCCCTTTATTGCGTTGGTTGCGAGGTTTTTATTTGTTTGTGTAGATGCGAGGGACTTGAGCGTGGTCTCCTACTGGGTTGATACCTTGGTTCTCAAAAACTGAGGGAAATACTTACGCTACTTTACTGCATCACCCTTTCCTCTTCAAGGGAAAACCAACGCAGTGCTCAAGGGGTAGCAAGAAGAATTTCTGGCGCCGTTGTTGGGGAGTCTGCGCAAAAGTAAACATACCAAGTACCCATCACAAACTCTTATCTCTCGCATTACATTATTTGCCATTTGCCTCTGGTTTCCCTCTCCCCCACTCCACCCTTGTCATTTTATTCACCCCTTCTTTTCTGCTCGCCTTTCCTTCGCCATGTCGGAACCAAAAAGAGTTGGGGGTTCTCTCCTGAGTTTTAGTACTTTGGACGATCCTTCTATTTTATCTAGACTCATAAATAATGCTATGGAAAAACTTGCCGGAGTTGTTAATAAGAGTCTTAATAATTTTGATGAAGATGATTCTGGAATTTTTCGTTATTTACTCAATGAATCTTTGAAAGATGCTTGGGATAGACTTTTAAGGATACGGGCTAACTATGTGCCCCAATACCAAATTGAAATTTACTTGAAGAGCTTTTACGTTGCCCTACCTTCTTCGTTTAAGCATGTCTTAGATCCTATATTTGAAGAAGGATTTCTTGAAGGGGATGTCATAGATACTTATGAAAAGATGAAAACCATATTTGAGCACCCCATGAATGAGAAAGTTGAATCTACATCTCTTCTGCTCTCCTACCAAAACGAATCTATCAAAGA
>NW_021289249.1:0-2158 GCF_002162155.2 Triticum dicoccoides
CAGTAGCACCTGGGTATTTGATACTGGTTCTGTTGCTAATATTTGCAACTCGAAACAGGGACTATGGATTAAGCGAAGATTGGCTAAGGACGAGGTGACGATGTGCGTGGGAAATGGTTCCAAAGTCGATGTGATCGCGGTCGGCACGCTACCTCTACATCTACCATCGGGATTCGTTTTATACCTGAATAATTGTTATTTGGTGCCAGCATTAAGCATGAACATTATATCTGGATCTTGTTTGATGCGATATGGTTATTCATTTAAATCAGAGAATAATGGTTGTTCTATTTATATGAGTAATATCTTTTATGGTCATGCACCCTTGAAGAGTGGTCTATTTTTATTAAATCTCGATAGTAGTGATACACATATTTATAATGTTGAAGCCAAAAGATGCAGAGTTGATAATGATAGTGCAACTTATTTGTGGCACTGCTGTTTGGGTCATATTGGTGTAAAGCGCATGAAGAAACTCCATACTGATGGACTTCTAGAATCACTTGATTATGAATCACTTGGTACTTGCGAACCGTGCCTCATGGGCAAGATGACTAAAACGCCGTTCTCCGGAACTATGGAGCGAGCAACTGATTTGTTGGAAATCATACATACTGATGTATGTGGTCCAATGAATATTGAGGCTCGCGGCGGGTAATGTTATTTTCTCACCTTCACAGATGATTTGAGCAGATATGGGTATATCTACTTGATGAAACACAAGTCTGAAACATTTGAAAAGTTCAAAGAATTTCAGAGTGAAGTGGAAAATCATCATGACAAGAAAATAAAATTTCTACGATCTGGTCATGGAGGAGAATATTTGAGTTACGAGTTTGGTTTACATTTGAAGCAATGCGGAATAGTTTTGCAACTCACGCCACCCGGAACACCACAACAAAATGGTGTGTCCGAACGTCGTGATCGTACTTTACTAGATATAGTGCGATCTATGATGTCTCTTACTGATTTACCGCTATCGTTTTGGGGTTATGCTTTAGAGACGGCCACATTCACATTAAATAGGGCACCATCAAAATCCGTTGAGATGACGCCTTATGAACTGTGGTTTGGCAAGAAACCAAAGTTGTCGTTTCTTAAAGTTTGGGGCTGCGATGCTTATGTGAAGAAACTTCAACCAGATAAGCTCGAACCCAAATCAGAGAAATGTGTCTTCATAGGATACCCAAAAGAGACTATTGGGTACACCTTCTATCACAGATCTGAGGGCAAGATTTTTGCTGCTATATTCGGATCCTTTCTAGAGAAGGAGTTTCTCTCGAAAGAAGTGAGTGGGAGGAAAGTAGAACTTGATGAGGTAACTGTACCTGCTCCCTTATTGGAAAGTAGTTCATCACAAGAACCGGTTCCTATGACAACTACACCAATCAGTGAGGAAGCTAATGATATTGATCATGAAACTTCAGATCAAGTTACTACCGAACCTCGTAGGTCTACCAGAGTAAGATCCGCACCGGAGTGGTACGGTAATCCTATTCTGGAAGTCATGTTACTTAACCATGGAGAACCTACGAACTATGACGAAGCGATGATGAGCCCAGATTCCACAAAATGGCTTGAGGCTATGAAATCTGAGATGGGATCCATGTATGAGAACAAAGTATGGACTTTGGTTGACTTGCCCGATGATCGGCAAGCCATCGAGAATAAATGGATCTTCAAGAAGAAGACTGACGCTGATGGTAATGTAACTATCTACAAAGCTTGACTTGTTGGGAAAGGTTTTCGACAAGTTCAAGGGGTTGACTACGATGAGACTTTCTCACCCGTAGCGATGCTTAGTCTGTCTGAATCATGTTAGCAATTGCCGCATTTTATGATTATGAAATTTGGCAAATGGATGTCAAGACTACATTCCTAAATGGATTTCTGGAAGAAGAGTTGTATATGATGCAGCCGGAAGGTTTTGTCGATCCAAAAGGTGCTAACAAAGTGTGCAAGCTCGAGCGATCCATTTATGGACTGGTGCAAGCATCTCGGAGTTGGAATAAACGCTTTGATAGTGTGATTAAAGCATATGGTTTTATACAGACTTTTGGAGAAGTCTGTATTTACAAGAAATTGAGTGGGAGCTTTGTAGCATTTCTGATATTATATGTAGATGACATATTGTTAATTGGAAATGATATAGAATTTG
>NW_021289250.1:0-1517 GCF_002162155.2 Triticum dicoccoides
GCCACCTGGCAGCTGCACCGATGGAGGGGAACCAACGGTCACCTCCGCTGCAGCGCGGGCCCGCAGGCGGGAATCCCGGGCGCCGCCCAGCCAATCTCCGCCGAGCTGCTGCCCGGGGGTACATGTTTTTTTTCTTTTGAGAAGGGGTCATGTCCGAGATAAGTACAACCCGGGGGTACTGAAAATCAGGTCTTAATAAGTTCATGCCGAGAACCTCATTCATAGACCGTCTGTCCCATCTTACTTTGGTCTCATCCATATATGTGTTTCTTAGTTACATAGTTTTGCCAAACAGATGTACCTGTCTTGAGTTTGTACATATACATGATCCTTTATTTTTATTCCAATGGCTAAGTGGCGACCAGCGTGTGGGGCCAGTTCACACACATGTGGCTTGGAGACAAATCGGTAAAAGGAGGGGAATCAAAAATAATTTTAAAAACAATTTGAGAATAAACATAACCCTTCAAGTAAAGTTACCGCATAATTAAAAAAATGTATAGATATAAAAATACTATAAACATGGAATTTGCTAATGTATGGTTCAATGTTGACGACTGTGGCTCCAGCACACCGGTCCTTAGAGGCACGTGCACGAAGACGTCATGGTTGTCACCGACAATGTCAAGCTGGCGTTGGTAGAGGAGTGGCGATAGCAGTGCATCAGTGGCTCCTTTTGGCGGCAGTGTAGTCGTTTGGTGGTCATCTGGTGGTCTTGGAATCTTGATAAAATTTGTATTATGTTTGAGATACTACGTACTTCAAGTGAACTTTTATAATAGATATGATTCTTTCCGACTAAAATGTGTTCATAAGAACTTATCTATACATACCAGTAATAAAGTACACTGAGAGTTTTTTGCCCCTCTGTTATGCTATTTTCTAAATGGAATTTCGAAAAAAAATATCATTTTCAAAAAAATCACAATTCCAATTTTTTTCCATTTTTTCGAAAAAATCTTCACATTTTTAATAAAAGAGTTCTTTTTCTAAAAGCAATCACAATAAATGTTCATTTTTGGAAATATTGTTCAGGTATTCAAATTTTGTTTGCTTTTTAAAACTTTGTTTACAATTCAAAGTTGTTTGTAACTTCAAAAAATATTCATATTTAAAAAAAATCATGTCTTTAAAACTTTTCATGTTTTTCTAATTTTCTTTACTTTAAAAAATAACACAATTTATATTTTTTTGCAATTCGATGGTTGTTCACAATTCCAGAAAATGTTTATAGTTTCCAAATTTGTTCACTTTCCAAAAAAAATCACGTTTTAAGAAGAAATTATATTTCAATAAATGTTCAATATAAAAACCGACCAATAAGAGAAAACCAACTCGTAGGAAGAATGGGCCTATCCATTTCGCGCCTGCTTTTACCGTAAGTTCCTAAATTTGAGACTCACATGCGTGAGCAGGAGGACTGCGAAACTTCCCGAAAAGAATTGTTGTCGGTAGAAATTTAGGTCCCCTCGCCTCCGGCTGCCATCTTGGCGCCACTGAGAGATGGGGGGGGGGGG
>NW_021289251.1:0-1519 GCF_002162155.2 Triticum dicoccoides
GCCACCTGGCAGCTGCACCGATGGAGGGGAACCAACGGTCACCTCCGCTGCAGCGCGGGCCCGCAGGCGGGAATCCCGGGCGCCGCCCAGCCAATCTCCGCCGAGCTGCTGCCCGGGGGTACATGTTTTTTTTCTTTTGAGAAGGGGTCATGTCCGAGATAAGTACAACCCGGGGGTACTGAAAATCAGGTCTTAATAAGTTCATGCCGAGAACCTCATTCATAGACCGTCTGTCCCATCTTACTTTGGTCTCATCCATATATGTGTTTCTTAGTTACATAGTTTTGCCAAACAGATGTACCTGTCTTGAGTTTGTACATATACATGATCCTTTATTTTTATTCCAATGGCTAAGTGGCGACCAGCGTGTGGGGCCAGTTCACACACATGTGGCTTGGAGACAAATCGGTAAAAGGAGGGGAATCAAAAATAATTTTAAAAACAATTTGAGAATAAACATAACCCTTCAAGTAAAGTTACCGCATAATTAAAAAAATGTATAGATATAAAAATACTATAAACATGGAATTTGCTAATGTATGGTTCAATGTTGACGACTGTGGCTCCAGCACACCGGTCCTTAGAGGCACGTGCACGAAGACGTCATGGTTGTCACCGACAATGTCAAGCTGGCGCTGGTAGAGGAGTGGCGATAGCAGTGCATCAGTGGCTCCTTTTGGCGGCAGTGTAGTCGTTTGGTGGTCATCTGGTGGTCTTGGAATCTTGATAAAATTTGTATTATGTTTGAGATACTACGTACTTCAAGTGAACTTTTATAATAGATATGATTCTTTCCGACTAAAATGTGTTCATAAGAACTTATCTATACATACCAGTAATAAAGTACACTGAGAGTTTTTTGCCCCTCTGTTATGCTATTTTCTAAATGGAATTTCGAAAAAAAAATATCATTTTCAAAAAAATCACAATTCCAATTTTTTTCCATTTTTTCGAAAAAATCTTCACATTTTTAATAAAAGAGTTCTTTTTCTAAAAGCAATCACAATAAATGTTCATTTTTGGAAATATTGTTCAGGTATTCAAATTTTGTTTGCTTTTTAAAACTTTGTTTACAATTCAAAGTTGTTTGTAACTTCAAAAAATATTCATATTTAAAAAAAATTCATGTCTTTAAAACTTTTCATGTTTTTCTAATTTTCTTTACTTTAAAAAATAACACAATTTATATTTTTTTGCAATTCGATGGTTGTTCACAATTCCAGAAAATGTTTATAGTTTCCAAATTTGTTCACTTTCCAAAAAAAATCACGTTTTAAGAAGAAATTATATTTCAATAAATGTTCAATATAAAAACCGACCAATAAGAGAAAACCAACTCGTAGGAAGAATGGGCCTATCCATTTCGCGCCTGCTTTTACCGTAAGTTCCTAAATTTGAGACTCACATGCGTGAGCAGGAGGACTGCGAAACTTCCCGAAAAGAATTGTTGTCGGTAGAAATTTAGGTCCCCTCGCCTCCGGCTGCCATCTTGGCGCCACTGAGAGATGGGGGGGGGGGG
>NW_021289252.1:0-920 GCF_002162155.2 Triticum dicoccoides
GTTTTGTTTTGCAAGCGGCGCGAAAAAAATTAAAAAGGGAATGCAACACGAGGACTTCCCAGGAGGTCACCCATCCTAGTACTACTCTCGCCCAAGCACGCTTAACTTCGGAGTTCTGATGGGATCCGGTGCTTTAGTGCTGGTATGATCGCATCCGACATGTTACCCCGGTCTTCGTCCCTTATCCTTGCCCCTCCCAGCTCCACTACAAAGACGATTGTACATTGCTTTGGCCGCTCCCTCTCAACTACGGAGACGAGTTTAACGCGGTTTCCACCCCTCCCTCTCAACCGCACCAGTGCACGCTTGCCGCGCCACAACACCGACGCTGGACCCGTGAATCGTGAGCACCCAGCTATGACTTACCGTACTCGTGCAAAATAATAAAACACGGTAAATATATTACTTACACGTGCGTTTTGTTTTGCAAGCGGCGCGAAAAAAATTAAAAAGGGAATGCAACACGAGGACTTCCCAGGAGGTCACCCATCCTAGTACTACTCTCGCCCAAGCACGCTTAACTTCGGAGTTCTGATGGGATCCGGTGCTTTAGTGCTGGTATGATCGCATCCGACATGTTACCCCGGTCTTCGTCCCTTATCCTTGCCCCTCCCAGCTCCACTACAAAGACGATTGTACATTGCTTTGGCCGCTCCCTCTCAACTACGGAGACGAGTTTAACGCGGTTTCCATCCCTCCCTCTCAACCGCACCAGTGCACGCTTGCCGCGCCACAACGCCGACGCTGGACCCGTGAATCGTGAGCACCCAGCTATGACTTACCGCACTCGTGCAAAATAATAAAACACGGTAAATATATTACTTACACGTGCGTTTTGTTTTGCAAGCGGCGCGAAAAAAATTAAAAAGGGAATGCAACACGAGGACTTCCCAGGAGGTCACCCATCCTAGTACTACTCT
>NW_021289253.1:0-995 GCF_002162155.2 Triticum dicoccoides
TTTGATTTGAGTGTGGGCTATCGTCAAATCAAATCAGTACCAACGATGCTCGTAATGTTGTCTTATTCGTGGTTGATCCCTCGAGCATACACCATTACATCTTTGGTCTGACCAATGCTATCACCGTGTTCACTTAACTATGGAATTCCTTTTAAAAGGAAACCTAGATGAATTGTTGTTGAGCCCATTGGCAACATCCTTATCTCCTCCATGATGTTGTTGAACATTAAGCTAGTGTTGGAAACTTTTGAAAGCATTTTCTTCATGCTAGCTCATGAAGTATTTGTTTGATGAAAGGAGTGACTTCCTCTTATACACGTGCATTTGGTGAAAGTTGCCGCCGTGAATTTGAGAAAGATTGTTTTGTTTCCTTTGGAATCATCCCAAATCAGTCATGCACATGTGCGAAGTATTCTGTAGTCTGGAGACTTGCAACCTTCATTCTATATGTGTCCCTAGCACACTAAGCCGCTGATTGACTTGTTCAAGGAAAAGAAGTCTATGCTTGGGATCTAATCCATGGACTTGCGTAAAGACTTCGATATCCTCGATGATGGTTCTCCACCTGAACTCGGTAGTGTTTAATTATAAGACTACTACGTGGCCATGCTTGTCTGGGACAACGTGTTCGCATGTTTGTAGCAGAACCAGCTCATGTTTTGGAGCTTACTATCGTAGCTCACTCCCCGAGAATCCCGCAACATTATCTCGTCGATTTGTGTTGCAAACTTTCATTTTTCTTTCTAGACTTGATGAGTCTGGGATATCCTGACACCAACCAGATCTGAATCTCAGGCAGATGTGATGGTTGGAACATTTCCCAAGAATTATAATATTGGTCTCTCAATAACCGGCAAGGTGGATGTCGTGGCCAACACACCCATCCGGTAGACCTATTATTATAGTATCTTGTTTGAGGAAGTTGGCCACCTCCCCATAGGGATTTCGTAGGATTACTCCCTAGTTGCCCCTATGGATTTCTGTGTTCCGAAGTC
>NW_021289254.1:0-716 GCF_002162155.2 Triticum dicoccoides
GCGGCTCCGTTCGGGCGAGTGAGGGAGAGAGGAAGCAGAGGAGGGGGGAGAGTTCGGGAGAGTGAGGGAGTTCCAGGGGGGTGGCGTGGCACGCATGGAGGCGTCCGGGGTGTCGAGGTGGAGCGGCAAGCAGGAGGTGGCCGGGGCGTGCGCCGGCGTGCGTCGGCCACGCGCCTGTCCCTACTGGCGCGAGGAGGAAGGCGACAGGGGGGGGGAAGTGGAGATGGGCTGGGCCGCACAAGAGCTGGGCCGGCTGGCTACCGGGTGAGCGCCAGATAAGTCCTTCTCTCTCTCTCTTTCATTTCTATTTAATTCTGTTTTCTATTTTCTGTAGTTTGTTTTGATTTAGTTTTAGACACTAAACCATTTTATAAAATCCTGGAAATAGTTATGTGGCTAGGACTAAAATATACCAAACCACATAAAATGTTCCAGTAATTATTGGACATATATTATTTATATATCAAATATATATCCAATGCAAATAGCTATTTATTTAATTCAAAGGCCCAAAATAATTAACTCTGAGATACCAAAAATATTGTTTTGAGTTTTACCTCTTTGCAATATTTTCAGAGACTAAGAGGAACATTTTCTTGGACTTCTTTGAGGAGATTTTAATGTTGATCATTTTTAGAAGGTTTCTGAGGCTTTAAAAATTCCTCAATTCAAATTTCATTTGAATTAAAACATGATACTCACATGAGGTCTAGCCT
>NW_021289255.1:0-659 GCF_002162155.2 Triticum dicoccoides
GAGAGAGAGAGAGAGAGAGAGAGAGAGAGAGAGAGAGAGAGAGAGAGAGAGAGAGAGAGTCACGTTTTATGCATCAAAGACTGATATAAACCATGTTTTGATATAAACTTGCATTCAAATATTTAAATTGGAAAACATGTTGTCTGCAATCCACACATGAACGATATATGCGTATATCAAACAAGTTCATTAATTTGACTTTCAACATGTTCATGGAGTACTATAATACTATACAACATGCTACTCGATTGAGGTGTTCAATTTTGGATTTAGTTCACTATTTTGACCTAGTGAATGAGCTATTTCATTGAATCGAGATATTTCATTTTCGGTTTGATTTGCGTTTTTGAGTCTGTCAACTATTTTTCATATAGTAAATCGCTAGCAACGAGCATGTAAAAACACATTACTCCCGAGCATCATCTCTCCATCTAAAAAAGAAGTGGCAAGCTAATATTTCAAAATTTGATTCGAATCGACTTGGTAAGGTAGACGTGGATGCTCGTTCTTCCAATTTGAACGAACCGTTAAACATCCTCTGCTCAGTGGAATTCGCCCGAGCAAATAAATGGGAGACGTGAAATTACTGTCCTATGTGGGCCTATAGAGTGCGAGTGAGATATGCATGTGTATGTGTGACCCAGGTAGATGGAGAGTTT
>NW_021289256.1:0-1322 GCF_002162155.2 Triticum dicoccoides
CTCTTAGTCTCTGAAAATATTGCAAAGAGGTAAAACTCAAAACAATATTTTTGGTATCTCAGAGTTAATTATTTTGGGCCTTTGAATTAAATAAATAACTATTTGTATTGGATATATATTTCTTAATTAATTAATATATGTCCAATAATTCTGATCTTGATGAAGGGCTTTGGAATAATCCTACTAGTCCCTACCATAAATATCAGAAGCAATAAAAATGATTTAGTGTCTAAAACTAAATCAAAACAAACTACAGAAAATAGAAAACAGAATTAAATAGAAATAAAAGAGGGAGAGAGAAAACTTACCTGGCGCTCACCTCAGCCCACCTGGCCCAGCTCCTCCAGCCGGCCCAGCCCACCGCCGTTTCTCCCCCTGTCGTCTTCCTCCCCCTCGCCCCGAAGCTGCTCGGTGGCGCGCGCGACCACGTGCCCTGGCCACCTCCTCCCTCCCAGCCTGCTTGGCTCCTCCTCGACGCCCCGGTGACGCCACGCGGCCCCCTCGACCCTCTCCTACTCTCCCCGTGACCCTCTCCTCTCTCTCCCCGGAACACTCTCCCCCTCCTCTGTTCTCCTCACCGAACGCGCCCGCCGCCGCCGACGAGAACCACCATGGCCACCAGCCACCCCACGCCTCACCGACGCCCCAGGAAGCTCCGCCCCGACCCCCTCTTCCTCCCCACCGATCCACGGCCCTTCGGAAGCCCTGCAGCGTCGCCCTCAAGCTCGCCCCCAACCTTCGGCCGCCGGCGAACTTTCGAGGATTCGCGAGCTCCAGCCCCTCCCCGTCCTCTCCGTTGCCTCCACCAGATCCGCTGTGAGCTACTCTTCCATTCCCCCTCCTCCTCGCGCTCGTTCCCGTACTCTAGCCGCCCTTTTCACCGGAGCCGATTGCTCCTCGCCGCCGGCCATGGCATGGCCGTGGCCACAGCCACCGCAGCTTGCTCCCGAGCCCACCAGCGTGCTCACCGCAACCTTAGGAACCCAAAGCACCTAACCACTCGTCCTCCCGTGCACCGCAGCGCCGGTCCCGCGAACCCCCGAGCTCCGGCCGCCGCCTCGGGCTCCATTCCGGCGAACCCCGGCCACCCCCGCACCTCCCGTTGGTCCCCCTAGATGCGCACGGGCACGGGCTACCTCCTGGTGCCCTTGGCGCGTCGATCCGTCGCCTCTGGCGTAACTCCGGCGAGCCACCGCCGCTCTGGGTCGTCGCCGTCGTCCAACCGCCGGCAAATCCGACGCGGCCGGTCATTAGGGCCTAACCACCCCGCTAACCCAGGCCTAGGGCCACTGACAGGTGGGCCCTACCGTTTAATTAACCCG
>NW_021289257.1:0-939 GCF_002162155.2 Triticum dicoccoides
ACGTAGGTAAGAAAACGTTCTTGCTAGAACCCTAATTCAGCCACGTAAAACTTGCAACAACAATTAGAGGACGTCTAACTTGTTTTTGCAGCAAGTGGTTTGTGATATGATATGGCCAAAGTCGTGATGAATGATGAATGATCTATATGTGATGTATGAGATGTTCATGCTATTGTAATAGGAATCACGACTTGCATGTCGATGAGTATGACAACCGGCAGGAGCCATAGGAGTTGTCTTTATTCTTTTATATGACCTGCGTGTCATCAAGAAACGCCATGTAAATTACTTTACTTTA
The DNA here is from genome assembly GCF_002162155.2 of Triticum dicoccoides. NCBI lineage: Eukaryota > Viridiplantae > Streptophyta > Magnoliopsida > Poales > Poaceae > Triticum > Triticum dicoccoides. Next base: position 299 of record NW_021289257.1, read on the forward strand.
TTGCTAAACGCGTTAGCCATAGTAGTAGAAGTAATAGTTGGCGAGCAACTTCATGGAGACACAATGATGGAGATCATGATGATGGAGATCATGGTGTCAAGCCGGTGACAAGATGATCATGGAGCCCCAAGATGGAGATCAAAGGAGCTATGTGATATTGGCCATATCATGTCACGTTTATTATTTGATTGCATGTGATGTTTATTGTTGGGTTTCGTAGTAATTTCAAAAAAATTCCTACGCGCACACAGGATCATGTGATGCATAGCAACGAGAGGAGAGTGTTGTCTACGTACCCAACGCAGACCGACTGCGGAAGCAATGACACGACGTAGAGGAAGTAGTCGTACGTCTTCACGATCCAACCGATCAAGCACCGAAACTACGGCACCTCCGAGTTCGAGCACACGTTCAGCTCGATGATGATCCCCGGACTCCGATCCAGCAAAGTGTCGGGGAAGAGTTTCGTCAGCACGACGGCGTGGTGACGATCTTGATGAACTACAGCAGCAGGGCTTCGCCTAAACTCCGCTACAGTATTATCGAGGAATATGGTGGCAGGGGGCACCGCACACGGCTAAGGAATCGATCACGTGGATCAACTTGTGTCAACTTGTGTGTTTAGAGGTGCCCCTGCCTCC
>NW_021289258.1:0-1202 GCF_002162155.2 Triticum dicoccoides
TTCGAAGGTCCACAAGGACACGTTCCGCACCAGAGTGGTACGGCAACCCTGTCTTGGAAATCATGCTGTTAGACAACGGTGAACCTTCAAACTATGAAGAAGCGATGGCGGGCCCGGATTCCGACAAATGGCTAGAAGCCATGAAATCCGAGATAGGATCCATGTATGAAAACAAAGTATGGACTTTGACTGACTTGCCCGTTGAGCGGCGAGCCATAGAAAATAAATGGATCTTTAAGAGGAAGACAGACGCGGATGGTAATGTGACCATCTATAAAGCTCGGCTTGTCGCTAAGGGTTATCGACAAGTTCAAGGGGTTGACCACGATGAGACTTTCTCACCGGTAGCGAAGCTGAAGTCCGTCCGAATCATGTTAGCAATTGCCGCATTCTATGATTACGAAATATGGCAAATGGACGTCAAAACGGCATTCCTTAATGGTTTCCTTAAGGAAGAATTGTATATGATGCATCCGGAAGGTTTTGTCGATCCTGAGAATGCTGACAAAGTGTGCAAGCTCCAACGCTCGATTTATGGGCTGGTGCAAGCATCTCGGAGTTGGAACATTCGCTTTGATGAGATGATCAAAGCGTTTGGGTTTACACAGACTTATGGAGAAGCCTGCGTTTACAAGAAAGTGAGTGGGAGCTCTGTAGCATTTCTCATATTATATGTTGATGACATACTTTTGATGGGAAATGATATAGAACTCTTGGACAGCATCAAGGCCTACTTGAATAAAAGTTTTTCAATGAAGGACCTTGGAGAAGCTGCTTATATATTAGGCATCAAAATCTATAGAGATAGATCGAGACGCCTCATAGGTCTTTCACAAAGCACATACCTTGATAATATATTGAAGAAGTTCAATATGGATCAATCCAAGAAGGGGTTCTTGCCTGTGTTACAAGGTATGAAATTGAGCTCAGCTCAATGTCCGACCACGGCAGAAGATATAGAAGAGATGAGCGTCATCCCCTATGCCTCAGCCATAGGTTCTATTATGTATGCCATGCTGTGTACCAGACCTGATGTTAACCTTGCCGTCAGTTTGGTAGGAAGGTACCAAAGTAATCCCGGCAAGGAACACTGGACAGCGGTCAAGAATATCCTGAAGTACCTGAAAAGGACTAAGGAAATGTTTCTCGTTTATGGAGGTGACGAAGAGCTCGTCGTAAAGGGTTACGTCGACGCTAGCTTC
>NW_021289259.1:0-1070 GCF_002162155.2 Triticum dicoccoides
GATTCATGAGCTTCCTTAAGGATTAATCGCCTTAGGTTGCGCACTTTGGGAACTACTAATCGATTCCCGAAGTATACGACTCCTTGATCATTAATGGAGAAACAATTCGCAATTCCTTTCTGAATGTTCCTCTTGATGCGGGAGATTCCCGGATCTACCTTCTGTGCTTTGATAATTTGATCCGTAAGGGTAGGTTTTGCCACCATGGTGGAGAGAAAACCTTGAGGAACAATATGAAGGTTAAGCTTCCGAAATTCCTCATGGAGAAGCGGTTGACTTTGTTGTAACATCAGGTTGTTACAATAAGATTTACGACTTAGCGCATCAGCCATGACGTTGGCTTTCCCTGGGGTGTAGGTTATTCCTAAGTCGAAGTCGGTGATCAATTCAACCCAACGTCTCTGCCTGAGATTCAAATCCGGTTGGGTGAAAATATACTTCAGACTTTGGTGATCAGTGAATATTTCGCAACGATTACCGAAGAGGTAATGTCGCCAGGTCTTAAGTGCATAGACTACGGCTGCAAGCTCTAGATCATGAGTAGGATAATTCTCCTCATGTGGGTGCAATTGCCATGAAGCGTAGGCAATTACGTGTCGATCTTGCATGAGAATGCAACCTAGTCCTTGTTGCGAAGCGTCGCAGTAGATAACAAAGTCCTTAGAGAAGTCTGGCGGTACCAGTACGGGAGCAGAGGTCAGGCGTCTTTTCAGTTCCTGAAAGCTGTGCTCACATTGTGGAGTCCATTCGAACTTTTTATCTTTCTTGAGGAGTTCGGTTAGAGGTTTGGCAACTTTGGAGAAGTTCTCGACAAAGCGACGACAATAGCTCGCTAAGCCCAGAAAACTCCGAACTTGCTTGACCGATTCGGGTGGAGTCCAATTAAGGACGGCTTGAACTCGCTCAGGGTTAACAGCAATACCTTTACCAGATATTACATGACCCAGATAGGTCACTTCTGACAACCAGAATTCACATTTAGAAAATTTGGCATAAAGGCGATGCTCTCGAAGTTTCTGCAACACTAGCCTTAGATGTTCGGCATGTTCTTCCTCGTTCTTGGAGTAGAT
>NW_021289260.1:0-1245 GCF_002162155.2 Triticum dicoccoides
GATTTCCATTGTTGTCGAACCCCGGGGTGCGTTTACTTGCCAGTCATCAACACACACAATTGTGGCCAATTCTGGTCCGTCTCTTGGACTATTACTCACCGTTTTCGGGTCCCGAAGTGATTTCCACGACTAATGAACCCCGGGGTGCGTTTACGTCTGGGTAATCAACAGTCACAATTTTGGCCGATTCTGGTCCATTTCATGCACTATTACTCAGTGTTTTAGGGTCCCAAAGCGATTTCCACGATTGATGATCCTCAGGGTGCGTTTACGTGTCCATCGTCAACACTCACAGTATTGGCCAATTGTGACCCGTTTCATGGACCTTTACTCACCGTTTTGGGGTCCCAAAGCGATTTCCATAGTTGTTGAACCCCAAGGTGCGCTTACGTGTCGGTCATCAACACTCGCAGTTTTGGCCGATTCTGGCCTGTTTCGTGGACTATTACTCATTGTTTTGGGGTGCCAGGGTGATTTCCATGATTAACGAACCCTGGGATGCGTTTACGTGTCGATCATCAACACACGCGGTTTTTGTCGATTCTGACATGTTTCATGTACTATTACTCACCGTTTTGGGGTCCCAAAGCGATTTCCATGATTGTCGAACCCCCAAGGTGCGCTTACGTGTCAGTCATCCACACTCATGATTTTTGTCGATGCTGACCAGTTTCATGGACTATTACTCTATTTTGGGGTCCCGAAGCGATTTCCATTGTTGTCAAACCCCGGGGTGCGTTTACTTGCCAGTCATCATCACTCACAATTTTGGCCAATTCTGGTCTGTTTCCTAGACTATTACTCACCGTTTCGGGTCCCGAAGTGATTTCCATGACTAACGAAACCCAGGGTGCGTTTACGTGTCGGTCATCAACACTCGTAGTTTTTTGCTGATTCTGGCCCGTTTCGTGGACTATTACTCACTGTTTTGGCGTCCGGGAGTGATTTCCACGATTGATGAACCACAAGGTGCGTTTACGTGTCGGTCATCAACACTCGCTGTTTTTGTTGATTCTGACCCGTTCCATGGACTATTACTCAATATTGGGGTTCCGAAGCGATTTCCATGGTTGTCAAACCCTGGGGTGCCAACACTCGTAGTTTTGGCTGATTCTTGCCCGTTTCGTGGACTATTACTTACCGTTTTGGGGTCCCAAAGCGATTTCCATGGTTGTCGAACCCCAAGGTGCGCTTACGTGTCGGTCATCAACACTCGCAGTTTTTCTCGATTCTGACCCGTTTCAT
>NW_021289261.1:0-799 GCF_002162155.2 Triticum dicoccoides
ACAAGGACAGATACTACGGAAGGATCGAGGAGATCTGGGAGCTGAGCTACGCTGGAGAGAAGGTCCCGATGTTTCGTGTCAGATGGGCCAAGAACGTCATAAAAGAAGACCGGTATTTCACCACCATGGTTATACCCGAAGCCAAATCCAAGACCGCGGGCGCAAACGTCACCGCGAAAAATGAGCCATGGGTACTGGCTTCCCAAGTGGACCAATGCTTCTTCATTACCGACCCGCCAAAGCCCAGTCGTGTTGTCGTGAGGAGAGGCAAAAGGAAGATCATCGGAATGGATGGAGTAGCCAATGAGCAAGACTTCGACAAGTACGGCGACCCGAGGATCGAACATGACGACGATGATGAAGTAGCAGCATACACCACAAGAAGAAGCAGGACCACCCTACCTAAAGGACGTCCGTTCCACAGAAGAACTCCATTTCCAAAAAGAAGGGCAAGAATAATGTGAACAGATAGCTAGCTAAGATCGATTGTATTTAAATCGTAGCCTTCATTTCTCGATTGTATTTCATGGGCACTTTTTGAACTATCATGAATATTTTCAAATTTCATGGACACTCGATCTCGATCCCCCTCCATCTCGATCGCTATCCCACCTCGCCAGATCCGGTCCCCCTCGCCGCCGAGCACCCCCCGGTCCACCGGCCTCCGCCGCCGACCCCCCGCACCCTCGATTCCCCTACTCAACCACCGCCGCCGACCCCCCGCACCCCTCCCCTACTCAACCGCCGCCGCCGACCCCCCGCACCCCCCGCACCCTCCACCGCTCCACCGGCATTACTG
>NW_021289262.1:0-1201 GCF_002162155.2 Triticum dicoccoides
GTACCATCCTTTTTCGGCACTAGAATAATAGGAACAGCACAAGGACTAAGGGATTCACGTATATAACCTTTGTCGAGAAGCTCTTGTACTTGGCGCATAATCTCCTTCGTCTCCTCTGGATTGGTACGGTATGGTGCACGGTTTGGCAGTGAAGCACCGGGAATTAAGTCAATCTGATGCTCAATCCCTCGAATAGGCGGTAATCCCGGTGGCACGTCTTGTGGAAAGACGTCAGCGAACTCCTGCAAAATGTTAGTGACAGCAGGAGGCAAAGAGGAAGGCACGTCCTTGAATGAAAATAATGCCTCTTTGCACACAAAAGCATAGCAAACAGATTTGCCGAAATCTAGCTCATCAATATCAGATTTGGTGGCAAATAAACATGCACTTTTCAATTTAATTTCAGAAGCAACACTAGATGGTTTATTGTTAGGCTTCATTTGTTGCTCAAATTCTTTTGCCACAATCTGATTTTCACTCTTACTCGTCTCTTGTTTTGCTTTATTAGCTCTATTAATATCATCTTTCAAAATGGAATCAGGAGTCATAGGAAGCAAAGTAATATTTTTATCCTTATGAACAAGAGTATAGTGATTGTTTCTACCATGGTGTACAGAATTTTTATCAAATTGCCATGGTCTACCAAGTAATAAGGAACATGCTTGCATAGGTACCACATCAGAATCAACATAATCAGCATATGTAGAGATACTAAAATGCACACGAACAGTACGTGTTACCTTAACCTTGCCGCTGTTGTTGAACCATTGGATGTAGTAAGGATGTGGATGTGGTCTTGTGGTGAGAGAAAGCTTCTCCACCATCTCCATGCTAGCCAAGTTGTTGCAGCTCCCTCCGTCTATTATGACGCGCACAGAACGTTCCTTCACAACTCCCTTGGTATGGAACAAATTGTGCCTCTGATTTTGCTCAGCTTGTGTGACCTGCACACTCAAAACACGTTGAGCAACTAAACATTCATACCTGTCAGCGTCTTCAGGAGCCATGTATTGCGTCTCATGATCAGAATCATCTCCACCATGTTCTTCACGTGTAATAAGAGCCAAAGTCTCCTCATCATAGTCACTAGCGGACTCATACCCACCATCCGCGGTAGCAATCATCACACGCGGAGATTTGCATTCTCTCGCATAATGACCTCCTCCCTTACAACGACGACAAATAATATCACTTGTGTGCC
>NW_021289263.1:0-1121 GCF_002162155.2 Triticum dicoccoides
TGAAATTGGGAGATGAATGGAAAACAGCATTTAAAACTAAGTTTGGATTATATGAGTGGTTAGTCATGCCTTTTGGGTTAACTAATGCACCTAGTACTTTCATGAGATTAATGAACGAAGTTTTACGTGCTTTCATTGGACGATTTGTGGTAGTTTACTTTGATGACATATTGATTTATAGCAGATCTTTGGAGGAACATTTGGAACATTTACGTGCTGTTTTTATTGCTCTACGTGATGCACGTTTGTTTGGTAACCTTGGGAAGTGCACCTTTTGCACCGACCGAGTATCTTTTCTTGGCTATGTTGTTACTCCACAGGGAATTGAAGTTGATAAAGCCAAGATTGAAGCTATTGAGAGTTGGCCGCAGCCCAAAATGGTCACACAAGTGAGGAGTTTTCTTGGCCTCGCTGGATTCTATAGGCGTTTCGTGAGAGATTTCAGCACCATTGCTGCACCTCTCAATGAGCTTACAAAGAAAGATGTGCCTTTTCTTTGGGGTACCGCACAGGAAGAAGCCTTCACGGTATTGAAAGATAAGTTGACACATGCTCCTTTACTCCAACTTCCTGATTTTAATAAGACTTTTGAGCTTGAATGTGATGCTAGTGGAATTGGATTAGGAGGTGTGTTATTACAAGATGGCAAACCTGTTGCATACTTTTCTGAAAAATTGAATGGGCCTAGTCTGAATTATTCTACTTATGATAAAGAATTATATGCTCTTGTTCGGACTTTAGAAACATGGCAACATTATTTATGGCCCAAAGAATTTGTTATACATTCTGATCATGAATCATTGAAACATATTAAAAGTCAAGCTAAACTGAATCGTAGACATGCTAAATGGGTTGAATTCATTGAGACTTTCCCTTATGTCATTAAACACAAGAAGGGAAAAGAAAATGTTATTGCTGATGCTTTGTCTCGTCGCTATACTATGCTTTCACAACTTGACTTCAAAATATTTGGTTTGGAGACCATCAAAGATCAATATGTGCATGATGCTGATTTTAAAGATGTAATGCATAATTGTAAAGAAGGAAGAATGTGGAACAAGTTTGTTGTTAATGATGGATTTGTGTTTCGTGCTAACAAGCTATGCATTCCAGCTAGCTCC
>NW_021289264.1:0-1221 GCF_002162155.2 Triticum dicoccoides
AGTGATCCTGGCATATACCGGAAATCAGAGTCCCGAAATAGACCAGATCTGACTCGCATAATGGTCATCATAGAGTAGGCGGCGTCCTGCACAGCCATCTCAATAGTAACCCCGAGTCCATAGGAGCAGTGAAGAGGCTCGGTGGATCCAGGATAAGATGGAAATATCCTGACAGTGCAGAGATACTGGCTTTGATTAAAATCTCGGAATTGCTCTTCGACCGTGTACTCAGGATACCAACGGTATCCAGCCTCAGTCATTACCCTGACCAACTTAGCAGTATGGCCGGGTACATCTAGGCATCGAGTCAGGCGAACCACTTGATTGAGGTCGCGAGTGGCCATCTGAAAGCACAATCATAATGCAAGGGCATTAGAATTTCTAGCAAAATTTCGGCAGCATAACAGCTGTAAATGCTCAAGAAGGATTTTGAGACATTTGACAAAGGGTTACATACGCACTCAACATCATCATATCAAGTTTTGAATCCACTCTAACAACATAATGTGGTAGTAGAACTGAACTAGGCTTGTATCCATCAAACTTATAAGGTACTACTGATTAGTAACACGTGATCCTGATAGAGAGTATAGATCCTAATTCCTTAACCCCCGGTGGAAGAATGGACTGACTCAGATCAGGGTGTCATAAGATAAAGGAGTAAAAAGAGCCTTACGTTCCAACCCACAAACAATTCCCCTACATATAACTAAAGAATTTCTAGACTCAACATCGACCAGTTTGGCTTGTAGAACCTACAGGCAGTCCGGCTCTGATACCAACGCTGTCAGGACCCCGACTCGATGTCACATCGATCTAGCCGATAACACCTCATATCACTTTGCGGCCTCACGCACGGTATCCCCACGGGTGTCGCCTTACCTTTGCCCGGGACCGTTTGCGCCTTTTGGCTCACGTATATGATAGTGTCGCTAGCATCCATATGATAAGGAGCCCGGGCTGACATGACTAGTCGTAAACCCAAAGTGGCACAGACTTACAGGGACAGGCATCCATGACCCAGCTTCGAACGTGTCGGTCATCAGCAAGTGGGTCCGGGCTGTAGCACTGGGCTAGCAGGACTCCGGTAAACCGGGCTGTAGCGGGCTAACAGGACTCCGGTACTCAAAGCGTGACATTTCCCCGAAGGGACAGACACAGGAACGAAGAAGGACACATGCCGGCCAGCCTAAGTGTTCCAGAGCAGTAGCAAGCTACCAT
>NW_021289265.1:0-1069 GCF_002162155.2 Triticum dicoccoides
GCGTTTGTGGTGATCCAGCTGCTTCCCTTCCTGCTCAACATTTTCTCCCAGCCACACCCGTGCCACAATTCCATTAACAAGAAGGATCAATGAGCATGCATAACATTGGACTGCATACACAAAGTTTCAGGTCTCAACTGTCGTCAGAAACAAAGGGAAAACATCAAGCTGATGCCAAGGGAACCCATCCACCTCTCCATCTCACCTCGGTCGTGAGGCGGAGGTCAGAAGAGAGTGGGGAATTGGGGGCAGCTTGGAGGACGCTTCATGGGACAGGAAGAAGCAGAAGTCGCCGTCTTGCTGGAGCTGCTGACGCCGGAGCATGGACGGCGGCTAGCAGTGGTGGTGGAATTCGTGAGATCCCTGAGCCAGCACAAAGGTCCTTGGATCGCTCGTGCACCTGCACATGGGCCGCATCAGGGACTAGAGAAAATCGGGGCGCTGGCGCAGAGAGGAGAAGTTGACGAGAGGGGTGGAGGAGACCTTGAGGCGTCGGAGCAGCCGAGCCCTCCCCTCACAAGGAACCGCACGGCCCTCGAGCGGAACCACACGGAGGGGAGGCACCGAAGTCGAGCAGCTTCGTCGCGGGCAACTCGAAGCATTTGACGATGAGCGATGGGTGGCGCTCATCTGTAGAGGCCGTCGCCGATCTGGGAGCGCCATGGCCACCGCCTCGATTGCTCTATCTGGGGCCTGGGTCAGGTGAGTGACCAATAACCCAGATTTATTTTTCTTTGCATTTTCACGGAGAAAAGAGTTCCTTTCCTTTCAGTACAGCAGCTATAACTTCAAAATGGAAACCCAGATTCCTGAACGAAATAACAATGTAAGCAAAGATAACAATAATAAATTGGTTATGACTATTTCTGAATGAAAAAATGGTATGGTTTTCATAGAATCCATTCCACACAAATACAGTTGAAATGGCAACTAAAAAAACAACATGAGAAAACCAAATTCCGGTGCCCTAAGGTTCATCTAGAAAATGAACAAGCGTACAAGACTATCGAGCTAAGCTCAATTCTATATCTGACCCTCCTGGTTCATGCAGCTGACATGCATATGAATT
>NW_021289266.1:0-6019 GCF_002162155.2 Triticum dicoccoides
CTCCATCCGGCCTCCTCCTCGACCTCCCCGGCGGCCTTCCTCCCCAACCCCGGCGGCTCTCCGGCGAACCTCGGGTTCCGCGCCAGATCCAGTTTTCCCGAGGTTGACCCCGAAAATGCCTAAGTCCTAAAATTATTGGATAATCATGCCATGTTTGACCTGCTATATCTCTGCATCCGTAGCTCCATTTTGTGCGTGTAATATGTCAAATTCTTCATCTCGACGAGTAGATCATTTCATTCCATTGCATCATTTTCAGTTGAGCTCATCTTGGTGCTCTTTAACTTGCTGTTTAACAACTTGAACATAAGGTTTATTCAGATCTGGACCAATTTTGAAATTTGCATATGAGGACTTACCGGAATCATTATATGTTGTTCCCGGCCTCATTTAAACTTGCCTTGATGTGTTTTTCTTCTTTGCATCATCCCTTGCCATGAGTAGCTTCATGTAGCTTTGTCATGCATCACGCTTGTTGTGCATCATGTCTTGTTCATGTGTGGTGTGTTTACTATGTTACGTGCTTCTTTTCGATAGTTCCCGTTTCGTTGCGATCGTGAGGATGCGTTCGTCTACGTGTGGTTCGTCTTCGTGGCTTCATCCGTTCGTCTTCTTCATGGACTCGTTCTTCTTCCTTGCGGGATTTCAGGCAAGATGACCGCTACCCTGGATCTCACTACTATCATTGCTATGCTAGTTGCTTCGTTCTTTTGCCATGCTGCGTTACTTATCTTTTGCTCATCAAGCCTCCCATATTGCCATGAACCTCTAACCTTTGACACCTTTCCTATGCAAACCACTGTTTGGCTATGTTACCGCTTTGCTCAGCCCTCTTATAGTGTTGCTAGTTGCAGGTGAAGTTGAAGATTGCTCCATGGTGAACAGGATTTTGTTGGGATATCACAATATCTCTTATATTATTAATGCATCTATTTATTTGGTAAAGGGTGGAAGACTCGTCCTTATGCCTGGTGTTTTGTTCCACTCTGGCCTCCCTAGTTTCCGTTATACCGGTGTTATGTTCCCAGATTTTGCATTCCTTACGCGGTCGGGTGATTTATGGGACCCCCTTGACAGTTCGCTTTGAATAAAACTCCTCCAGCAAGGCCCAACATTGACTTTTACCATTTGCCTCACCTAGCCCTTTTTCCCTTGGGAGTCGCGCTCTCGAGGGTCATCTTTATTTTATCCCCCCCGGGCCAGTGCTCGTTGTGAGTGTTGGTCCAACCTGAGCGATGTCCGGCACCCCCTGGGCAACCAGGGTCTATGCCAACCCGACATCTGGCTCATCCGGTGTGCCCTGAGAACGAGATATGTGCAGATTTGTCGGCACAGCGGGAGGTTTTGCTGGTCTTGTTTTACCATTGTCGAAATGTCTTGTAAACCGGGATTCTGAGTCTGATCCGGTCTTCCTGGGAGCAGGAATGTTCATTCGTTGATCGCGAGAGCTTATCATGGGCTAAGTTGGGACACCCCTGTAGGGTATAATCTTTCGAAAGCCGTGCCTGCGGTTATTGGCAGATGGGAATTTGTTAATGTTCGGTTGTAGATAACTTGACACCAGATCCGAATTAAAACGCATCAACCGTGTGTGTAGCCGTGATGGTCTCTTCTCGGCGGAGTCCTGGAAGTGAACACGGTTTCTGGGCTATGTTTGACGTAAGTAGGTGTTCAGGATCACCTCTTGATCATTACTAGTTGACGACCGTTCTGCTTGTTCTCTTCTCACTCTCATTTGCGTATGTTAGCCACCATACATTGCTTAGTCGCTGCTGCAGCCTCACCACTTTACCCCTTCCTTTCCCTTTAAGCTTTGCTAGTCTTGATACCCATGGTAATGGGATTGCTGAGTCCTCGTGGCTCACAGATTACAGTTGCAGGTATAGGTTTATCCGTTGATCATGACGCAAGAGCGATGCTTGCTTGCGCTGAGTTCTTCTTCTACTTCTTCTTCGATCAGGGGATAGGTTCCAGGTCGGCAGCCTGGGCTAGCAGGGTGGATATTGTTTGAGTTTCTGTTTATGATTCATCCGTAGTCGGATGTTGTTCTTGTATGTTGTATTGTTGTATTCATGTGGCATTGTATGCCTTATATTTTTATCCCCATCTATTATGTAATGTTGATGTAATGATATCCACCTTGCAAAAGCGTTTCAATATGCGGTTCTATCCTTAGTGGGACCTTCGAGTCTCTTTAGGATAGTATCGCATATTGGGCGTGATAGATGGCCTCCTCGGTCACCTTGGGAATCTTGAGGCGAGCGCTATTGAAGCGCTGGATATAATTCTGCAAGGTCTCTCCAGGTTGCTGATTGATGTGGTGCAGGTCACCCATGACAGGAGGACGGTCGCGAGTGCCCTGGAAGTTGGCGATGAAGCGGGTGCGCATCTCGTCCCATGACGAGATTGTGCCGGGAGGCAGGTTCAGGAGCCAGGTGCGGGCACCATCTTTGAGCACCATGGGAAACCAATTTGCCATGACCATTTCGTCTCTGTTGGCCGCTTCGATGCCCAGCTCGTAGAGCTGCAGGAACTCTGTGGGTTCGGCAGTGTCGTCGTAGCAAGGAGGCAGATCTGGCTTGAACTTGCCCGGCCAGGCAACACTGCATAGCCCGATGGTGAAGGCGCGACAGCCTGTAGTGGCCACCAGTGCCCTTTGCAGACGCAGGGCTTGCAACTGGGGATTCTCGCGCGCCGCCGCCACGGGCAGCGCGGGGTCTTGACGTGCTGGCGCAGGGATGCGATCTTGACATGCTGGAGCGGGGATCACTCGAGCGCCTTCTTGGGGACGAGGGATTTCTTGGCAGCTCCCTTCTTGTCGTGCGGGCACTGGACGCGGTGGGTCTCGTCCAGGGGCCGTGCGCCTTGGGGCCAGGGCACCTTCTTGGGGAGGAGATGGCGGAGGCACCTGCTGAGCTGCATCACCCATGCAGGACGGAGGGCGAGGCAGCAAGAGGGACGGCGCAGGGGAGCCCCCTGCGGCTCTGACGAGCTCGATGACGCGAGCGAGCCACTCCTCGTAGAGGTCATCGACGGGGCGGTAGTGCAGGAGCTCACGTGCCAGGAGCAACGCGGCCTGAGCGTCCGTGGGAGCGCGACGAGCGTGCGATGATGAGCCAGCTGGAGTCATCGATGGGGTGGCGGTGCGGCCTTCCCGCTGCACCGAGGGATGCAGCAACGACGCCTGCTGCTCGTTCCCCGCCGGGCCGGTGGCGGCGTTGGCGGCAGGCGATGGAGAACGACGGGGAGGCCCACCGACGGGAGGCGTCTGGGCGACGCGGGCGGCGAGAGCAGCCCGGCGCTCGGCGAGCGTCAGCCATGGATGCGACGAACGATCGAACGCGGAACATCAGAAGAAAGATTCCGGCGCACCCCTACCTCGCGCCAAATGTCAGATGCCAGGTTCCGGCAAAACCCTAGAGATTCAAACTCTGGGGTGCATGCGAAGATCTTCCCCCTACCGATCCACGTCCCAATGTCTCGCCGTGAATCTAAGCTACACGATCAACACAAGGGACACAAGGTTTATACTAGTTCGGGCCACCATTGTGGTGTAATATCCTACTCTAGTTTTGTGGAGTGGTGGATTGCCTCAGGGGCTAATGATGAAAAATACAGACGAAGAACAGCCTTGCGAGAGGCGTTCTTGAGCTGGTGCAGTGTTCTGCTAGGGAAGGATTCGATCCCAGATGCCCTGGATGAGATGATCCTCCTACTGTGGTAGTGGCTATCCCTATTTATAGGGGGCCTGGTCCTCTTCCCAAATATTGAGCGGGAAGGGAGCTAAAAACGGCCATTTTGAAGGGGAACATCTAGTACAGTTATCCTGACTAAAGTTGGTCTTTGACTGCCAAAGGCACTGGTGATGACGCCGTCTTGGGCTCCACGGTGACCTCCATCCTGCCGCTCTGCTGGTCTTGGTCTCCTTGCACCGAAATGGTAATCTTTGCTTGATGCCTCGGTACTCCGCGCCTACGCTTGCCCCCTTTGCACCAAAGAGGAAACGAGGACACTGCGCAGGCTGGTGCCCGCCTGGCGCCCTCCTAGTCTCGATCGTCATGGCTTGCATCATGAGAACCTCGCGAGGCACCCCTGCCTTGATCTCTCCGGCTCCTCGCGAGCCTGCCTGGTGAGGCCGTCCTTGAGGAAGCCCTGCTTGTACGCCCCGCGAGGCTAGGCCCCTCGCGAGGGTCTTGAGCTTGGGTTGATGAACACGGGCCGTACTGGGCCTCTGCTTGAGCCGCGCTGCAGGCCGCAGGCAGGCAAGTCTGGGGACCCCCGTTCCCAAAACACCGACAACAAGCATACTTCGACCACCCGCGCGCGTGACCCACACGTCACGCATTCAACGCGAGTTGTGGGGAAGCGCAACGGACGAAAAGTTACCGCGGTAAAAACCGCCGCACCTGCCCACGCACCATTCTGGGCCTAGCCCAACAATGTGTCGCGCTTATGTGTGGGCCAGGCCCGGGGGCTCCTGTCGGTGTACCAAAGTAGGGGCGCTCTTTTGTACCCCTTATTTGTGTATAGGCAGTCAGAGCCACGCCCACGACCACACTTGAGCTGGGCAGAAATAGGAAATCAAAGCCACGGGACGGCCGAAAAAATGCCAAGACAGAAGCATAAAGAGCTCGAAGGCGAAGTGGAATCCCCCGGCAAGGTCCTTGCTGGGGCAGCCCCCACGGCCCCGGCAAGGCCCTTGCCGGAGCGGCCTACCCGACACCAGCAGGGCACGCCACCCTTGGACCCCAGCTTCTCCAGCGTCACCGACCATGTTGGAACATAGGCTTGGGAGGCGCCTACATGGCGGCATCCAGATCTTTGCGAAGACAAGGAACACTTCAAATCAGAAGAGTAGAAGATGACGAACCTCGGCAAGATCCTCGCCGAGGAAACCCACAAGACCCCCGACAAGATCCTTGTCGGGGACGACCACAATGCCACGGCAAGACCCTTGCCGGGCCCCGGCAAGACCCTTGTCGAGAACGTCTGCGAGGCCACGGCCAGGACCGTGCCCGCCAGGTTCCTGCCACCGCTCCCGTGCAGCTGCCAGCCCACCAGCTAGGCGGGCACCTGCGTGTCGCCACAAGGCTTCTCGGCCGACTCAACGCATGCCTACGTGGTGGCATGCAAATCTTCGTGAAGGCCCTGCCACCGCACCACCTCAGCAGCCTGCCAGCCTACATGGCACCACCACCTCGCTGGCCCAGGCGCGTGTTGAGACCTGGCGAAGCGGCGGTAAACTAGAGGGGACATGTCAGGGGCGCACTAAATGCACCATGTCCCGTAATGGAAAGGGATAGGCTTAATCATAATAACCCGATGCCACCTCCTGTGTGCCACTGTGGCAATCCCCTTGCCTATAAAAGGAGGCCCGAGGCATCCAGGAGTAGGATTCGGTCTTTTGGACAAGTTACGCCCATTGTAGCTAGTTCAAGAACCTCAAGAACACAAATACACGCATCAAAGCAGGACTAGGGTATTACGCATCTATGCGGACCGAACCTGGGTAAACGACCCGCGTGCCCATATTGACTGCTGATCCTGCTCTCCTCACCACCCAGCGCCCCGCAACCGTAGTAGGGATTCTTGTGATCCCGTAGGCATCGTTTCCCACCGACACTCATTAGACACTATATGTTCATCACCAGGAGCATGTAAAATGTTTGCATCAAATCCTTCATTAGCAGTCTGTTCATTAGACAATTCAGGCTCAAGAACAACATGAGCTTGTATGTTTGCACCGGAAACTTGATTAGATACATCAAATTCAGTCAGTTCAGTATTGATTGCGGGAGTTATAAAATAAGAAGAAATTGGTTTCATTTCTCATAGATTCCCTACATACAAGCGGTTTTACAACACCATCAGGTTTAACTTGGCCAGAAATTGACTAGTTGAATCAGATATAATCAGGGATGTGCTGTACCTACTCGTTGCGCATGCTACTCTTGCAAGCTGCAACTGTCGGTTTGCGCAAGCTTGATGCCATGCCCGTGCTACCGCCGCTGCCTCCCAC